>NW_019716258.1:501409-504514 GCF_900074925.1 Ramularia collo-cygni
CTACTTCCTACCTCCCCTTAGGATAGTAGTCTCCTCTAACTAGTAGTCTAGCATCTTACGTAACTATTTAATAAGGTTCTCGTAGGTAATCTAGTACTCTAGCCGTTAGACCTCTAGTATAAAGCGGTAAGAGCTAGGCCGGCCGGTCGCGAACCTAACATCCTTTAGAATATTAGTATATAGTTCCCGAGTTACTAGTAGYAAATATTTATTAGGATCTAAAGTTGTTAGCAAAATAAGAATATAATAACTATATAAACGGCGTCCGCCTATATAAACGCACCCTATGTAGAATAGGTATCTACTAGGCTATTAATATACTCCTCGTCGATAGTATGCCTAATACTTTTACGCCCCTAGGCCTTAGCGAAATAATATCGATAGTAAGGGATCCTAGGTATTATATAGGGTCGGTTCGGTTACTTCCGGATCGGATGTAGGTTCTACGTCTATATAAACGAAGCTATCTCCTCTCGCATAATCGGCGTGTAGATATACTTTATTACTACGCGATCGGACCGCTTTAATTTGTAGAACTAGCCGGATTTCTTGTATTTCGCAAAGAAGACCTATAGTAGTAAGCGTTAAGTTCGTGTACCTAAGGCTTAGTATAATATAAAGTAGAAGTCGCGCTATAGGAAGTAGGTAGTTTAGACTTATATACTACTTCTTTATCCGCCCTCGGGTAAGCTAGCCCTACTAGGCCTTAACTCGAACGTTGCGAGTACTTAAACCGAAAATAAAACAGTTCCGGAAGCGCACTTTATACTAACGGGTCCTCTTCGCGTATTCGTATTACGCCTATATAAGGAGTATAGTCTCCTTCCCCTTATCTATACGAATCTTATAAGATACTCGTTTATATTTCTTAGCGGCGTAAGCGAAACTAGATAAGATAGACACTATTATACGGGCGGAAGGACCTAAATACTAGTATAAAACGTATCTTATATCGGCGTTAATAGTAGCGTAGATTTGAAATCTATAGTCCTCTAGCTTATAGTAAGCATCTATACTCTAATAATAGTCCGGCCTAGGCGTAGTATAGATACCTCGACGGCGCGTAAATCGAGAGGATCTATTATACGCCCCTACTAGGTAGACCTTACGGACTAGTTCGTATAAGCGGCGCCTACGGACTTTATTAGCTATTACTATATATAGGAGTAGTAGTATAATCCGAAACTATAAGGCGTACTATTATACCCACCTGCTAAGCGTAATCCTTATACGGTCGGTTATACGGAAGTATGTTTATAGGAGAACCTTACTATACGTATCGATCTTAGAGCAATTAAGCTCCTTTACGACGAGATTAAGGAACTCGTTCTTACGCTCCGTAAACTCTATATTACGGATGCGTAACTTAAGGCCGAGCTACCGACGTAGCCGTATAAAGGTAGTGTGTTTAATATCGTAACCGTCCTTCTTTAATTCGTCTATAATAAACGGATCTAGTAACGCTTAGAGGTAAAAGAGGTCGGCGATCCGGATATAGAGGGAGAGGTCGTTACGAAGGTCGGCGATTAAGGACTAGCGGCGATTCCTACTATTAAGCGATACGATTATACGGATCGTACGTTCGGAGGCGACGACGTTTTACGTCTCGAGGTATGCCTATATCTCCGTAATACTTATAGTATCGTTCTATAGCTTAATAACCTTAGGTCGGAGCTCTACTAAAATGTTAGGTAGACGTCCTATAGTTATATATAATAATAGCGCTAGCCGTATAATAGGTAGAATAGAAGGAGGAAGATATAGAAGGTAATAAGCAAGTAGCGTAATAGTAGAAACCTCGGTAAAAATAGGACCGGGTTAGGGTTAGGGTAGCGTCTTCTCGATAGTAGGATAGTAGACTACGGTATATTCGACTATAGCAAATAATAGTAGTATAATTATATAGAGCGAAGGGATATTTATAGGTAAAAAGGTCGTAAAGAAGGATTTAAATGCAATTTAAAGATATTTAGAGGTTCTAAAAGTTAAGAAAACTAAAAATAAAAATCTACTATATATTTAAACTTATTTAACGCACTATTGCTCGTATTAAACCCCCCGTACAAAGTAGAGAGAGAAGGTCGTAGTACTTATTTAAGACTTGTTTGTCCGATCTAGGGTGCACTTATTACCCTTACTAAAGACATTCCGATATACGTAATTTCCGTAGGCATCGTTCTTACTGCCCTTCGCGACTACGCACTCCTACTATTATTAGCCTCTACTACTATTATACGGGCTGCTCGTAATAAGACATACCTTAAACGGGCCCTTCTACTAGATATATAGGCCGTATCGCTCGTTATTTCTACCTCTCGTCCGATTGTTATACTAGTTAACTCCGCTATAGTGCTATTAGCTACCGGTATTAATTCTAGGAGCTATTATACTAACCGGCTCTAGATAAGGAGAGTAGCTATTATAGTCTAGTCGAACTTTATCGGGAGGAAGTCGGGGGTACGGTAGAGGAAGAGAGAGCCTTTAGCCTTATCTATTAGCTCGCTAGCTATAAGGTCGAACTAGAAGCCGGCTACTTAGAGCTAGTTTATACTAGTTAGTCTCGTAGTCCTAAGCGCTATTATCTAACCTTTTACCTCTTACCTTATCGCTACGAACGTCGATCTAGCGCTATAGCTCTAGGCTAGCTAGGCTAGCGTCGATAGATTTAGGYATRTAGGGAGCTATTTAGTAGTAATTCYRCTTTATACTAGGAGATAGGGAGGAGGTTAGAGGGTATARTAAGRTRTAGGAGTGTTAAAGAATATATTAGATATTAAAGTAAGGTAGATCGTGTTTAAAGATAAAGAAGGAATAYAAGTAGTAGTCTTATACTCCTCGTAGGCATTACCCGYACGCGTAYAAAGTTATATAAATTACTTATTAGRTGCACTCTACGCTCCCYRGGTCCTATTATTACCGCGTATTCGGCGGATAACCTAGAYATATRCGATTATCGTTAGTATTCGGTTACGAAGTAATAATAGTAAGGTAATTATTCCCCTRCGGGAAATATATATATAATAGATATAGGGAAAGGCTTTATACTTTTAGGATCCGTAGAGCTAATCCTTAAAATATTTTAAAATATTGCCTATTTAGGAAGGA
>NW_019716258.1:506504-744726 GCF_900074925.1 Ramularia collo-cygni
GAGGAAGGCGGAGAAAGAGTACCTTCTAAGGGCCTCTACCCTCTTTTCGCTCGTTCTTATTTAGGATCGGCCGGCCTTAGTAGGCGGTATATTCCTAGTTAATAATATTACCGCTACGAATCTATTAGTAAGGATRCTCGGATCTTAATTAGAAGTAATTRTACTAACCGGCTCTAGATAATTATYRAGTCTATAGTGTTCTTACGGTCTCTAAGTATTATCTACTTCGCCGGGTYCTAGGTCTTCTTAATTTTCGGGGCGTAGCTACTCGCCGTATCGATTATCTCCGCCTRTTCCTTAGTAATATAGAGGCTACTAGTCTTAAGCTAGATTRTACTAGTTAGTCTCGTCTAGGCAAGGCGATTATCTTTACTTATATTATCGTCGTTAACTATAAGGCATAGATTACTATTATCGTCYRACGAGTAGTATATATCCTATAGGTCGACGTCGCCTATACCGAAGCGGCGAACTTCCTTCTCGGTTATTATATAGAGAGGTAGAATAGAGCAAAGAGGGGAGGATAGGTAGTAAGAGTACTAATTAGAGTATTAAATATAGTAGTTATTAGGAGGACTAGGGAAGACGGTAGAAGGGTAGAGGGAAGAGTCTTATAGTATATAAATATTACTCTTACGCGTATAATAAGTTACTAGTAGAAGTATATATATAATAGCAGCATTAAAGTAAGATATAGGTAACCGAAACCCGTTATATATTAGGACCGGTAACTAAGTAATAACGGGACGGTAATATTATACACACACAAGCAAATAACGACGTTTATTACATGTAATTGTACGGGCAATTGAATTAATAAGCGAGGTATGAAATTACTCCACTTAGTAGCGTTAAGCTATATTAGATCGCGTTGTTGCAGGGAAGTCGCTAAAAGTCCACCGTAGCAGACCTCCAAGAATGGCGGCTTCGGCCAGCCAGGCCCCAGCCGCACAACCCATGCATCGATCAAAAGTCATCATCGCGGGGCTTCCTCCATGGTGGGTAGGCCGACGTCGCCGACGGCTCGAGTGGGTAAATCGGACATTGCTGCTTGCCCGCGCGGGCCATCAATCAGGACGACAGCAGCCAAGTATAAGCCAGCGCGATACCAGATAAGTCACGGCCGAGCCATCTGCGTACATAAGTTGAAGAGCTTCCCCGGCCTCCGTATAGGCAGGCCCGCATCGTTCCCCCTTGCTTCTACCGCCCCCTCCTTCTATTAGATACCCTTCCATTCTTCCTGCTCTTACTCACTTCTAGCCACGATGCCTCTCAATACTTCCGCGCTCTACGGAGCGAGCAACCCCAAGTATGTTGCGTTTCCCTCCCGCCGGTCCGTTGTCCACAGCACGCAGGGAATCGTTTCTTGTTCGCAACCAATCGCCGCGAAATGTGGCATCGAGATTCTCAACAAGGGTGGTAACTGCGCCGATGCAGCCGTGGCAGTGGCAGCGGGTCTCAACCTAGCGGAACCTGGCAGCACGGGCATTGGAGGTGACATGTTTTGCTTGTTCTACAATGCAGCGACCAAGAAAGTGCATGCCATGAACGGCTCAGGACGGTCTGGTCGAAACTGCTCGTTGGAGACGATCAGGAAGAGCTTGGGACTGAAAGATGGCGAGGTCGGCGGGATCCCAACATCGAGTGTACATGCTGTTTCGGTACCGGGCGCTGCGGCCGGTTGGGTTGATACGGTTGAGAAGTTCGGCAGTGGGAAGCTCAGCCTGGCAGAGATTCTGGAACCCGCTGCAAGGATCGGGGAGGAGGGTTTCCCCGTCAGCGAGATTGAGGCATACTATGTGAGATTGTCTGTCGACGGGTGGGCAGGTGTAGTATGCTAACAAGCAACAGTGGCAGAGATCCGAAAGGCAGATACGGAACGCCTCGCCCAACTTTGCTGAAATGCTTAAGAATGACCCCAAAGCTCCAGATGGTTGCCGAGCACCTGCGCCAGGCGAGATTATGAAGAACCCGACATTGGCCAAAACTTTCCGCGAGGTGGGGAAGAACGGAAAGGCTGGGTTCTACACGGGTCGAATTGCGGAAGAGCTGGTGAAGGTGGTTCAGGATCTTGGAGGCCATTTGACCTTGGAAGATCTTAAGAATCACATGGACGTGGGTACGGAAGAGACGAAGCCAATCAGCCTGAAGTTTCAAGCACAAAATGTCAGCAAGTCACACGGCGAGCACATGGACGACAAAAGTGAGGAGGGCATCGAATTGTGGGAGCATCCGCCAAACGGCCAGGGAATCGTCGCTTTGATGGCATTGGGAATAATCGAGCAGTTGGAGAAGGCCGGCAAGATTCCCAAGTTTGGCCGCGAAGATCACAATTCCGCCACATATCTCCACGCGGTTGTCGAAGCGTTACGTATAGCTTTCGCGGATGGAAACTGGTGGATCGCGGATCCGAACGTGTCCAAAGTACCTTCGGAGGGCATGATCAGCCCGGAGTACCTGGCGGAGCGAGCAAAGCTGTTCAACCCAGAGAGAGCCAGCTCTCAGGTTGATCACGGCTCACCTGCCTATATATCCTCCGACACAGTCTACTTTGCGTGCAGTGACAGCGAAGGTAATGCCATTTCGTTCATCAACAGMAACTACGCTGGATTCGGCACTGCCATTATTCCCAAGGGTTGCGGCTTTACTCTGCAAAACCGGGCTGCAAACTTTGCTCTGCAACCCACAAATCATCCCAACATTCTGGAGCCGAACAAGAGACCTTACCACACCATCATTCCGGCATTAGTAACCAACTCCAGCGATCAGAGCTTACACAGCGTCTATGGTGTTATGGGTGGTTTCATGCAGCCTCAGGGACACGTGCAGGTACTGCTGAACCAATTGGTCTTTGGGCTTACGCCACAAGCTGCGCTGGATGCTCCAAGAGTGTGCATTGGTGCCGGTATGCCTGATGCCGGCGATGTCATGGATAGAACTGTCTATCTCGAAGATGGCATGAGTCAGGAGACGATTGATGGGATGAGAAAGCTAGGACACAAAGTTGAGGTCGTCAAGGGTATGAACCGGTCACTTTTCGGTAAAGGGCAGATCATTCGATGGCATGTCGATCCTGTGGAAGGAAGAGGAGTTTGGAGTGCTGGTAGCGACCCCAGAGGAGATGGCCATGCCGTGCCTTTCTAAGTTGCGCGTGATCTTTCGGCATGGATCGACAGTCACGGCTCTAAAACTCGATGCTGTCGAGGACTTTTCACCCAGTACGAAGACAGGTAGTACAAAGACCGAGACTAGCATGTTATCTAGCCCACGACATGCTCTCTTGAACGATATAAAGGTAAGCAGCGGATCCAGACAACAACTGAGGGTACCTGGCGTCATTTGCCTCATCATTTGACCCAACTTTTCCAGTTAGATGTCTTTCACCCCTTGATGGCTTTTCTACTTTCTATCACAATGTCCTCTACGTACTGTTTTGTGCATCTAGCATGCTTATTAACAATGGTCCTCGCCTTTCCCTCAAACCTCCGTCGCGCGGCGTTTGAAGGAGAAACAAACTCCACTGCAAGCATCGCCGACCATGTATTTGATTATATCGTCTGTGTAAGTGGCCCACAGGCTTGGATCTTGAATCTGTAGACCTGTGACTAATTCCATGTCTTGATTTTAGGGAGGTGGGTTGACTGGGTACTGAAAGCCTGCAGACACGGAAGCATTACTCGATGAGCTAATTCGACATCTAGGCTCACAGTAGCGAGTCGCCTGACCGAAGATCCCAGCATCAAAGTCCTCGTCGTTGAGGAAGGCTACGGCAATTACGAAGATCGACGAGTCCATGACGTGCGGGCATACGGCGAGGCTTTCAACGCCGAGCTGGATCAKGGTCTTCGCTCAACGCCCGTTGAATGGCAGAAAGGTTTGAAGCAACTCCTCGTAGCTGGAAAACTACTAGGAGGTAGTGGGAGCTTGAACGGAGCGAGTTGGACAAAGGGCCCGAAATCACAGTATAATTTGCTGCCCGTACTGACAGGAGATGATTCGTGGGGATGGAACGGTATCGAAGAATATATGAAGAAAGCTGAGCACTTCCACCCGCCCACCGACGAGCAACGCGACTTGAAGGGTGCTCGTTATGATCCAGCCTCTCATGTAAGGCACAAGCAAAAGCCGTGTAATAGATTTGCATTCTGACATTCTCTTCCAGGGCTACAAGGGACCAGTGCAAGTCGCTTTTGGAGCGTTCATGTTTGGTGGCAGCCAACTTGCAGCTCTGGAGGCCAGTCAAAAGGTATGGAAAGGTCTCACGAGGAATATGGACGCCGCTTCGGGAGTTTCCACAGGGGCCACGATCATCCCCAACATGGTGTATCCGGACGAAAGGCAGAACCGCTCTAGCCCCTTTACTGCTTATGCGGAACATCAAGTGCATGATCGGGCTAATTATGTGATCTTGACTGGGCATCGAGTGACKGAGATTGTATGGAAAGATGGGAGCGACTCTGATGGGAAGTTCGCTGCTTCAGGGGTACGGTTGCAATCCGCACCAAATGCGGCTGTGCACTTCGTTGCAGCGTCCCGCGAGGTTCTCGTCGCAGCTGGATCTTTAGGCTCGCCCCAGCTCCTTGAAATTTCTGGGGTTGGCAATCCGGATGTCCTCGCTGCTGCCGGGGTGAAGCTTCGACACGCGATCCCTGGAATTGGGAAGAATATGCAAGAACAGACCAAGAACACCGTGTCATTTAAGGCTCGCGCAGAGGTCGACTTTGAAGGTACAGGCCCTCCTTCTGCTATAGCTTTCCCAGCCGCAGCACATATTTTGGGTCCGGAACGGGCGAGCAAGGTGTACGACGATACCAAAGCCAGCCTCCCAACGTTTGCTGCACAACTCGAAAAGTCCGGCCTCGTGACCTCTGCCAGCGGCACCGAGACCATTCTGACTGCACAGCTAGAAAACCTTTTCAACGCTTCAGATGTTGCAGCAGCTGAGATTTTCTTCACGATCACACCCGCTTCGAACAAAACTACCGGGCCTGAACAGGCATATGCAGGGATTGATAATTGGAACCTCATCGTCATGTCGAGGGGGAACGTCCATATCAATAGCCCCTCCACCTGGAATCACCCTATTGTTGAGCCATCCTACTTGCTCCATCCGCTGGATCTTCTTCTCCAAACAGAGATTAACAAGCAGTCTCGAGAAGTCTTCCGTACAGCGCCACTATCCCAGTATGTCGAAGGTGAGCACATGCCCGGTCTGGGGATTGTCCCAGACGGAGCTGATCACAAGCAATGGGAGGATTGGGTCWAGAAGTCCTTCACCAGTGTGTGGCATTACATTGGAACCATCTCCATGATGAAAGAAGAGCTTGGCGGCTGCGTCGACTCCAGACTGAAACTGTACGGGGTGAAGAATGTACGCGTCGTGGATGCAAGCGTTCTTCCCATTCAACTGAGTGCGCACTTAAGCAGTTCGTTGTATGGCATTGCCGAGAAAGCTGCGGATATGATCAAAGAGGATCAAAGGATAGGACAAGATGTGCCAATCGCGCATCGTAAGATGGATTCGAGACATACATTGGAACACTGCGAGGCCAAAAACTGATGTGAATAGCTGATTTGGTGGTACACCTGGTCCGTACACATATCTTTGAGGTATCCCGCATGTTCGAATTCTTGCTTATTGCGGTCGACGTATCGTCATGCTCCAGGTCAGCAGTTTTTCACGTGTTATCACCGTCAACGAATAGACAGGGTCAGAAGGAGGCAGAGCCGATGCTAGGCAGGCTAGGCTTGATACTCTGAAATGTGTTTTCGACTGAAGCCCCCGGATTTGTTGACCCTCGTACGTCTTTACTTCCAATCTCATTGACAATATTCGCATATGCGCATAATGCCACCTCCAGAGCTGTGCTTCTCAATGGCCTTGAGATCTAATCATCAACGATTCGACGTCCTGTCTATCGTGGCCGGGCAGCCTAAACTGAGACTGGCCGTGGTGGCGTACGCTGACTGCACAGTACTACGGCATCGATTCTGCCGAAGCAACTGGGGATGGCCGTGTGAACACTGTCATCTTGCTGTACTCAGCCAAGGTAATCGCGTACTCTTGAGTCACCCTACAAACAGCACGTCTGGTCTGTGAAGGGCATACATCGATCCACGACGTGCCCATTCGTTGCGCGTGCGTCTAGACAGMTCGCAGATCTCCGATGCTAAAGGGGAGGTCTTGAACATCGGCCATCCCTGAGACGCAAGGCTTCCTTCCGTTGAGCCCTGCTAAGTTACCTGACGTCCGGTTGCCAGGTTCAATTCTCCCTACGCCGCTTTGATCCAGTATTGCCATTCATCTCAACTTCATCATCGTCTCCGTCCACGAAATCTATTTCATCGGCCTGAGCTGTGCTCTTCCTTCTGAACTGTCCGGTGCCAATCGCAACCATTTCATCCTCGCTATCGCTCTCCCCCATGTCGAGGAGCACCGGCATACGAAACTCATCCTTTGCCTTGACCGCGCCACCCTTGGCGTCTCTGCCCTCGCGCTCGAGCTGCTCTGCGTCCACTGTCAAGACATCGATTTCCTCATCTTCCTGATCCAAACGACGCTTCTGAAGCTCAGTGATGTCMTGGATGTCGAATTCGTCTTCCTTCTCGATGTATTCCACATTCTCCTCCACCTCCGCGAAGTCTGGAGCGAGCGCACTCCAGCGTTGAGGGGTGTTGATGGACCAGAGATATATCCTACCACTTTCCACTCCAGTCGCGGCCACAAACGGACGGGTTGGGTGCCACTCCACTGCGCCCAGCTCTTCCCTTGGCCCTTCGAGAATTTTCACCAGCGACCCGTGGCCGCGTTCCCAGATGTAGATGTCGTGGTTCATCAAAGTGGATGCCATGACATAGTCAGCATTGCTGCTAAAGGCCACGTGGTTCCATGAGAGTCGATTTACCACATCTTGGAACTTATGCTCCACATCCAACCGAATGCTGTCCGGCTCTAAGGTCGGCGAGGAGAGGTCTGGTAGCTTGATGGTCCGTATTATGGTATCCGAAGCGTTGACCAGCAGATCACGTCCCGAGCTGCTCAGGCGAATGAGCAGAATCGGCTTGCTGCACAGCCGCGTGCTATAGACGGTCTCTTGCGTGGCCGTGCTGATTACGTTCAGCCAGCCCTTTGTAGTACCGGTGATGATGTGGGAGCCCGTGGGTGTGAAAGCGGCGACGGTAGTGAAGTGCTTAGCGTCCGCCTTCTCACCACCTTCTTCGTGCGGAGCGCGGCGAGGCAGGTTGGGCAGGGCCATTTGGCGCACATTGAGGCGGTCAGTGAAGTCTGCGAGAACTGGCCGGTATTCGTACAGTGCAGCCACGCACATGAGATAGTTGGATGGATGCAGCTCGGCGATGTAGACCGGTGCGSCCAGGTTGACGGTGCGCACGCGACTCCCGTCTTGCAAGTCCCACAGAATGACCTTCCAATCGACGCTGCTGCTCAGCAGGTAGCGCCCGCTCTTCTCCCATGATAGCGACTGCACCGTACGCCCCGCCGTGTGGCCCTTGAGCTTACGCGCCACGCCATTCGTCTCGAGGTCGAAGATGGCGATTGTGCCCTTGGCAGTTCCGGACGCGAGTAAATCACCGCGGTGCGAGAAGCGCATGCATACTGCCTGTCCACCAGAGCGGAGTCGCGCCGTCAGCGTCTCGGGAATGTCCTGCGCTAGTAGCACTGGGTCTCCCAGTGGCAGATTCATGTTGCGGGCGAAGAGTGTCTGTTGGTACTTATAGGACCATTCCTCACCTTGCTTCAGCGCGATAGCTGTTGATCAGGGCGGTGGGGCGGTATCATTGATTCTAGCGAACAATGCCTTCTCTCTCGCCGATGTGCATTGATCCGATTGTTCTCACTCATGAGCCAACGAAACTGCTGAAGTGAGATGGACGCGGGGGAGAAAGAAAGTGTTACCAATAAAAGTGAGGTGACCGAATCGCGGAGTGAGATCCGCGCTGCCGCATTAGGCTTTGGGCTCGCGAACATCTCGACGCCTTCAAGACAACTGCATCGGCATCCGCACACCAACACGTCAACCCCATCGAACATCGCCAGGCTCCCCGCGATTTCGACAGTCGCCTACGCAAATACCACGGGAAGACAGTCCTGGTCGTGTGGAGATTGCGACGCCCGACGGATCAGCCATTTGAGGCGCGCCGCAGACATATCTGTCATCACTACCAGCGCACCGCGCGCATTGCTATCATCAGCACRCGACCCGCATCCWCCGAAACAGTAGTAATTGAGGCGAAAGGGAAGGAAAGCAGGGCCGCAACGGCGCGAAAGCGGATCTCCAGGCGAGGTCGCGCGGTATTGAAAGGAGAGGTGGCGGACTCGTGCAGTAAAGGCAGCAGCGAGCTGGAGTGATTATCGGCGCGTGCGCGTGGGAAACGCCAGCAGTCTTGAAGAGGAACTTCTCGACGGGCGCTCTTCATCCACGAAACAACGTGCTTGATAACATCCAGTCTCCGGACAAAAGCCACCCACCATGGCGACCTTCGAACACTCGCAGGCGCCACTGCGCACCGTGCAGGAAATTCAGTTTGGTCTGTTCTCGCCAGAGGAAATCAAGAACATGAGCGTATGTCATATCGAATATCCAGAGACCATGGATGAACAGCGGAACAAGCCGCGCGAGAAGGGCCTCAATGACCCGAAACTCGGCACCATCGACCGCGGTACGATGTGTGCAACCTGCGGCGAGACTCAGAAGGAATGCCCTGGGCATTTCGGTCACATCGAGCTCGCTGCACCGGTATTTCATGTCGGCAAGTATCTTCTCAGCGACGTCCTAAGCGGCACTCGTGCTAACTATCACGTGATCAGGCTTCGTAACTAAGATCAAGAAAATCCTCGAATCGGTTTGTCACAATTGCGGGAAGCTCTTGGAAGACGAAGTAAGTCATGAATCCCCCCAGTAAGTCTGCCTTTCTTGTTATAGTGCTTACAGACTCCTCCTAGCGCAATCCACAATTTGCGCTTGCTATGAAGGTTCGCGACCCCAAGCGGCGATTTGAGGCCGTCGTCAAGCTCTGCAAATCCAAAATGGACTGCTCTGCTGATGAGCCCTCCGACGAGAATGAGGCCTTTGGTGATGATCCAAAGAAGCCTAAGATGCCAGGCCATGGCGGTTGCGGTAACGTTCAGCCAACCATTCGCAGAGCTGGTTTGACACTGAATGGCACCTGGAAGCTGGCCAAGACCGAGGAGAACAATGACGAGGGTGGTCTGGAAAAGCGCAACATCACACCGCAGTTGGCGCTCAACATCTTTCGTAACATCTCCGAGGAGGACCTGCATCGTCTCGGTCTGAACGTTGACTACGCACGGCCCGAATGGATGATTCTCACCGTGCTCCCTGTACCTCCGCCTGCCGTGCGCCCTAGCATTTCCGTCGATGGAACCAGCCAGGGAATGCGATCCGAGGACGATTTGACTTACAAACTCTCTGACATTATTCGAGCCAATGGCAACGTTCGACGCTGCGAGCAGGAAGGCCTGCCACAGCACGTCGTGGAGGAGTTCTTCAACCTGCTGCAGTATCATGTAGCCACCTACATGGACAACGACATTGCTGGTTTACCCAGAGCCATCCAGAAGAGCGGTCGGCCGCTCAAGGCCATCCGTGCTCGTCTGAAGTCCAAGGAGGGTCGTCTACGAGGCAACTTGATGGGCAAGCGAGTCGATTTCTCTGCTCGTACTGTCATCACGGGCGATCCGAACTTGGATCTTGATCAGGTTGGCTGCCCGATCTCCACTGCCAAAATCTTGACCTTCCCCGAGCGCGTCACCGTGTACAATATTCACAAGATGACGGAGCTTGTACGCGCAGGTCCGGATGACCATCCAGGTGCGAAGCACATTATACGCGAAGACGGATCGCGCATTGATATCCGGTACCACAAACGCCGCGAAGACATCCAGCTCCMGCTTGGGTGGATCGTCGAGCGACACATTGTCGATGGAGATTACATCATCTTCAATCGTCAGCCATCGCTTCACAAGGAGTCCATGATGGGTCACAGAGTCAAGGTCATGCCCTACTCGACATTCCGACTCAATCTCTCCGTCACCTCACCCTACAACGCCGATTTCGACGGTGACGAGATGAACATGCACGTTCCTCAGGGCCATGAGACGCGGGCAGAGGTGGCAAACCTCTGTGCGGTACCCCACAACATCGTATCGCCGCAGAAGAACGGTCCCCTCATGGGTATCGTGCAGGACACTATGGCTGGCATTTACATGCTGACCAAGCGCGATGTTTTCCTTGATTACGAGCATGTTATGAATATTCTTCTTTGGGTTCCATCGTGGGATGGGGTTGTGCCTCCGCCCGCCATAATCAAGCCCACACCGCGCTGGACCGGAAAGCAGATAGCATCGCTTTGTCTTCCAGCGGGATTGAACATCTTCATGCCATCCAAGAAGGGTGACCCCAACCCACATGACGAGGCCAACGAGATTCTTATTCAGAATGGCGAAATCATCTGGGGCCGTGTTTGGAAGAAGGTTGTCGGTGCCACGCAGAATGGTGTCGTTCACTACATCTTCAACGATCGTGGCACAGATGCGACTGTTGAGTTCTTCAATGCTTGCCAGCGCATTGTTTGCTATTGGATGCTGCACCACGGTTTTAGCGTTGGTATCGGAGACACAATTCCTGATGACCACATGGTGCAGCAGATCGAGGAAATGATTGTTAAGGAGAAGGCCAATGTTGACGGCTTCGTGAAGGAAGTCCAAGCCGACGAAATGGAGACTCTGCCCGGTATGACAGTTCGGGAGACATTTGAGTCGAAGACCAAGGCRGCACTGGACAACGCCCGCAACAAAGCTGGTGACAAGGCATACGAGCTGATGAAGCCTTGCAACAACGTTGCTACCATGGTGAAGTCTGGATCCAAGGGATCTAGTACCAACGTCTCGCAGATGACAGCTGCTGTCGGTCAGCAGTCGCTTGAGGGCAAGCGGCTTCCATTCGGCTTCAAGTACAGGGTGTTACCACATTTCCCCAAGGACGACTATTCTCCTGCATCTCGAGGTTTCGTCGAGAACTCGTACCTGCGTGGATTGACTCCCCAAGAGTTCTTCTTCCACGCAATGGGTGGTCGTGAAGGTCTCATTGACACAGCTGTCAAGACCGCCGAGACCGGTTACATTCAGCGCCGTCTCGTCAAGGCTCTCGAGGAGATCATGATCAAGTACGACGGAACTGTCCGAAACTCCTTGGGTGACATTCTGCAGTTCACATACGGCGAAGATGGCCTCGATGCCATTTACATCGAGGAACAGAACTTGAAAATCATCACCGCGTCCCACGCGCAGTTTGATCGCAAGTACAAAATTGATGTTGTCAACCCCGCCAGCAAGGATCAGATGCTTTCTACCAACACTCTGGAGATGGCGACCGAACTGGAGGGAGACGTGGACGTGCAGCAGCTATTCGACGAGGAGTATGAAGCAATCAAAGCCGATCGAGACAAGATTCGTCAAGGCCTTGATGATCCAACCGAAGAGCGATACTTGCCACTGAACGTTGATCGTATGATCCAAAATGCGAGAGACAAGTTCAAGATCAACGACAACAGCAAGAGTGACTTGAATCCCAAGGAGACCATTCCAAAGATCAWGGCTTTGCTTGACCGACTCAAGATCATTCGCGGAGATGACGGGCTTTCACAAGAAGCTGATCTCAATGCGACTCTTCTGTGCAAGGCAATGTTCCGCTCTCGCCTTGCTTTCAAGCGAATCGTCAAGGAGGACAAGCTGAACAAGCTTGCTCTTGACAACATTCTTGGCGATCTCGAGAACCGCTTCCTGCGCGCACTGGTCAGTCCCGGCGAGATGGTCGGCGTTCTGGCCGCACAGTCCATTGGAGAACCTGCTACTCAAATGACGCTCAACWCTTTCCATTTGGCTGGTGTGACGGCTAAGACCACCACCAAAGGTGTTCCACGTCTGAAGGAGATTCTCAATGTGGCGGAGAACATCAAGACACCCAACATGCGAGTGTATCAGTCTCCGGAGAAGAGCGACTCTCAGGAGTCCGCCAAACAGCTTCGGTCTATGATTGAGCACACCAGTTTGAGAAATGTCACAGACACAACTGAGATCTACTATGATCCTGACATCCAGGGAACGGTCATTGAAGCTGACGTGGACATGGTCGAGTCCTACTTCATCATTCCTGACGAGAGCATTAGCATTGATACTCAGAGCAGATGGCTCTTGCGTATCGTGCTCGGCCGCCGCCAGCTTCTTGACAAAGGATTGACCGTCACAGAGGTTGCCAACAAGATCAAGGAAGTGTTCGACAAGGATGTTGCTGTCATCTTCTCGGACGACAATGCCGATGAGCAGGTAATACGCGTTCGCATGAACACCGGCAACCGCGATAAGGGCGACGCCGAGCAAGAGGAAGAGGACACTCTTAAACGACTGGAAGGCCACATGCTCAACACCGTCGTCCTGCGCGGAGTTTCCGGTGTCAAACGTGCCTTCGTCTCGAGCGAAGCGAAAATGATCGTCGAAGACGATGGTTCTCTCGCCAAATCCACCGGCAATCCGAAGTGCACGGAGTGGTTCCTGGACACTGATGGTGTGAATCTCAAGGACGTTTTGGCTGTTGATGGCGTGGACTCCACACGCACCACTTGCAATCACTTCCAGACGATCAGAAACGTGTTTGGTATTGAGGGCGTTCGCGCTTCGCTCATGCTGGAAATGAAGGGTGTCTTGACGAACGACGGATCCTACGTCAATCACCGCCACATGGCCATCCTCTGTGATGTCATGTGCGCGAGAGGTGAGTTGATGGCCGTTACGAGACATGGTATCAACCGAGCAGACACTGGCGCACTTATGCGTTGTTCCTTCGAGGAGACTGTCGAAATCCTATTCGACGCGGCCTCCTCGGGAGAGCTGGATGACTGTCGCGGAGTCTCTGAGAACATCATCCTCGGACAGCTCGCGCCCAGCGGCACCGGAGAGTTCGACATGCTGCTCGATACGGCCATGCTTGCTTCTGTGGCGCCATCGCAGCGTGCAATTCACGGTGGCGTGGCGGTTGGTGCCGGTTCTCCAGACGGTGCCATGACGCCATACGACATGGGCTCGCCAATGGCAGACGGCGGCTTCGCTGGCGCAGAATACGGCGCTAGCTTCTCTCCTATCATCAACCCTGGTCAAGACGAAGGTGGAGGCCTCACGGCATACGGCGGTGGTTTCGAGGGAGGTATGAGCCCGTACCGAGGTGGTATGAGTCCTGGCTATGCACCGCAGAGCCCCTTCGGCGGCGGCATGAGTCCGTCATCGCCCGCCTACGGCTACTCGCCAACATCCCCTGGCATGGCTGGTTATTCGCCCACATCGCCAGGCCAAGGCCTTACCAGCCCGAGCTACCAGATCACGTCGCCACAGTTCTCCCCTGCCAGTCCTGCCTATACACCGACATCTCCAACATACTCGCCCACCTCGCCGGCGTACAGCGGCGGCAACAAGGTTTCGCCAACATCTCCTTCTTACAGCCCGACGTCGCCGTCGTACTCACCGACGTCACCATCGTACTCTCCCACATCTCCCGCGTACAATGTCCCTGGCAGCGCGACATCCCCCAAATACTCGCCGACTTCGCCGACGTACAGCCCAACCTCACCTGCCTACAGTCCGACATCTCCGTCGTTCTCACCGACCAGTCCCAAGTATGGTGGTGGTGGAGCAAGCAGCACGAGCCCAACCAGCCCGAGCTACTCGCCCACAAGCCCCGTGTACAGCCCGACCAGCCCTGCGCAGAATGGATACAGTCCAACTAGCCCTGGCCAGGCGAAGCAGGCCTCGCCAACAAGTCCGCAATACAGCCCGACCAGTCCTCAATATTCACCCAAGTAAGTTGAAGGTGGGGTTTCAAAAGTTGATCATCTCCGTACTGATACGCACCAGCTCGCCCACCGACGACAAGTAGTCGTCCCGCACACAATCCTTGCTTTGTGCTTGAGTGAGATAGAGCTGATGGTGCGAGCGTTCTCTTCACTGAGCCCACGCCGCGCCCGGCTACGACTCTCCACCATTTTTCATCATTGTACAACAAGAGTTTATTTGACTCTCAAAGCGGTTCCTGAGCATCTGGCATGGCGTTTTCATTACTGCCCTTGAATAGAGAAAGATTCACGGGGCTGGGGAGAAGAAATAAAAAACAAGACCTGGAAGCTCTCAGGCTGGAGGCGTTGTTTTCCAAGGGGTTCGAGGCCGACAAGAATGACAGTGCCGCCTATAACATTTCGGTAATGCGAGCAGCTGGGCAAGTGTGGTGCTAGTTGAGGCTCTTACATCGCGACTTCAGTGGCGCGATGCGCGCTGATTTCAAAAGGGGAGGATCAAGCGAATAGCTTCATCAACAAGGCGATGGATAAGAAATGTGATCCGTTCGGTTCGACATTGTGATCATGGTGATTCGCAAGTAGGTAATGGCCGTATCTAGATGCGAAAATGCAAAAGCGGCTCCGAAAGGAAACACGCCAATGTGCAACATGCTCGCTCTCAATCAGTTTCGACGGAATTTCTGACTTTTGAATTGAGTGTGATGAGTGCAGTGCAGTGGGTTAGCACGAGCTTGCTTGGTTGAACAAGTTGACCGGAATTTTGCATCGACCTCAAATCTTCGTGACTCTTACATCCACAACGTAAACAGAAGCAAGGAAGCGACATCAGCATCTACATCAACMATGGCCAACAGCGAGTTCGGATATGTTCGTGACTTCGAAACACCAGATGCATTGCCTCCCTCAAACTGGATTGTGGTCCGCATTGACGGGCGCGGCTTCAGCAAAATGACGAAAAAGTACTCATTCGCCAAGCCAAACGACCGCAGAGCCCTGGACCTGATGAATGCCGCTGCAGTAGAAGTTGTACGCTCCTTTGTGGAAATTGTCATCGCCTATGGCCAGTCGGACGAATATTCCTTCATTTTCCATGAGAGTACGCAGCTGTTCGACCGTAGATCTGCGAAATTGGCAACTTCCGTAGCCACGGCATTCACAGCGGAGTATTGTATGCTGTGGCCGAAATTCATGGAGGGTACGGATTTGGAGAGACCGTGGCCGACTTTTGATGGGCGATGTGTGTGCTATCCGAAGAAGAAAATTCTCAGGGATTACTTGAGMTGGAGGCAGGCGGATTGCCATATCAACAATCTTTATAATACGACCTTCTGGGCGCTGGTTTTGAAAGGTGGGATGAGCGGGGCAGAGGCGGAAAAGGAACTACAAGGCAGTCTGGCGAAGGATAAGAATGAAATTCTTTGGGCCAGGTTTGGGATCAACTACAACTTCGAAGAGGAAATCTACAAGAAGGGAAGTGTCATTTCGAGGATGCTAGAGGAGAAAGTTGCAGGAGATCAAGTCGGAACGTCGAATGTCCTGGATGGCGAGAAGTCTGCACAAAAGAAGAAGGTGGCAGATCCGRCGAGCAAGAACCAGCTGGAAAAGGAGAAAAAGCGGAAAATGAAGGCGAAGATTGTGGTCGAGCATGTTGACATTATCGGAAAGGACTTCTGGGAGCAGAGACCGTACATTTTGGCTTCAAGGCGAGGAGAAGATTATGAGGAGTGAAGATCGAGATGTTTCCAGCACAATCACTTCCCCATGGTTAGGATCGAACTGGACCTCTTAGTGTAGTCATAGTTCACTACCGAGTGCTGGACGACTGCGTGCTCCATCAGGCTGACACGACCCTTGCGCTACTGGCTTCGTGCTGCTGTCACAACTGAAGCTCCGTGCGCGTAGGCTGACCCGGTCAGGCTCGGCCGTCTACCTGGACATGTCCTTCTGCTGTCCTAACACAGCGCCATTTGGCCGAATCTTCATCCGCACGCAACCACCAAACGATTCACATTACCAGCCTTGCATCCACCCTCATACAATCAGCAACGATGACAAACAAAAGTGACAATGCGAATGTGCGAGCCAGGCCAGGTCTCTCATTGCCAGAAAGTTGCAGGTCGCGATGAAGGAGTGAGGAGCTGTAGTGGTCCAAGAGGTAGATGATGGCGGTGACCGCTGCAACGCGAAGAAAGTCGACAGCGGCTGCTATAAAAGCCTCGTGTCTGGAGACAGTCGAATGGAACACCGATGAAAGCCAAAATGTGGCTAGCAGAGCGACCAGAACATATGACATCGYGTCATGATTGTGTGGTCGAAGACGACTCTCGCTCTTTGAATGGAGTCCATCCATATTTGTTGGTGTGTATCTCTCAAGTGCGATGCTCTCCGTAGATTGGCTACCGATACTTGCATCGGGTCGAGGTTGTGCTAATAGCTGGTATGCTGCTTCTCTTGCGAGTTGTGCTCGAGAGATTGAGGTGGGAAGACTGGTCGTAGCTATCATCCTGGACAGCAGTGGTATTATTAAGAGCACCTTTTGTTCGCAAGACTACCTGCGGAACATTGTAAGCAAGTCCAGATTCGAGGTCTGACCTTATAACGTCCTTCGGACGTCCCTTGTCAAGCTTACCCGAGCACGGCCCAGGTACATTTTATGCRTTGGGTGAGCAAGCGGCAGCAGGTATACATTCTCATGCACACTCGTCTCCATTCCTCTCACTATTGGGTGTGTCATTGTGGGGCTCCTTTGCGGAAGTGGAAACCACTGCATGCACAGGGAGTGTGGGGAACAGCAAGCAGCAAGTTCATGAGAGCTTTCACGTGAAGAAGCGAGACGGATGGGGCAAGGCACGAGGGTCTCCACAGCGGCTTGGCGAGGTTGTATTACGATGTGAACCAAGTCATGGCTCCGTACGATGCGCTGTGGTATCGAGTCTATCGTTGATGTCCTGGGCGGTTGCAGTTTTGTAAGCGTGTCAGTTGCAAATTGGATTGCTGTCACATGAATACATTTATGCATGGTGAGCGTCCCGTGGCCGATCTTGATCATCATGCATAGTCGGTGCTCAACGTGATTATACCGATCTCATACTTCCGGCGAAGATGAGGGGCAGCAGGGGTGGCATGTATAGCTTGATGGCCCGGTTTTCTGACGATAAGGTCAGCAGTTGAGATCAAATGCCCGATGTCCCTACACAAATGAAGGATGTACTGAAGATGAAAGCTGAAGGGTGAGTTGTGCGAGAAAGTTTCGCCGTCTGCTCTGATTTTGTCGCATACCTAGGTAGATAGTCRGCTCGTCCACCTGCTTACGGCTTGAACATCCACTCGGCCCTGTTGAACACGCATTCGAGCTCAACACTCCCGAAGACGCCTACAGCTGCGAGCAAATCGTGCTCGCCCTCCAGACCCGTGACATCGCCTTCATCTGCATCGCTGTCTTTCTCCTCATGGAGATCCCACCAGCCTTCTTTTTTGCCGTTCCGCGTGRAGAAGACCTGACACCGCATGCTCACACGATCTCCGTGAATTGGGGGTTGGAAAGTGGTGCCGATGCCCACCACGTCACCCTTTTTGAAAGCCGAGGTGAAGTCTTGCCCCCCATAACTGTTGTCAACGTAGCGTCTGCCATCATCACTGTGAACTCCCAGAGAGGCTCGATGCCAGCCTGGTAACCTCCAGGCTGGATAGGGGGGAGCGACAAACCCGACTGCAATGCCGGACTCAATCGTGTTGCTTGGATTGTACCTGCAAGTGAAAGACGATGATCGTCAGTAGCGATCGTGAGACGATGGAGTCAGGATTAACACACCTATCGCCTAGTCCCATAACGTGGACCTCAAAGTACAGGGTGTGCGGCCGGCCAGTCACCAGAGGACTTTCTGCGTTGGCAGCATAGATGGGAATGTCGGACAGCATGATTGTGTCGCCGACAT
This sequence comes from Ramularia collo-cygni, assembly GCF_900074925.1. Taxonomy (NCBI): domain Eukaryota; kingdom Fungi; phylum Ascomycota; class Dothideomycetes; order Mycosphaerellales; family Mycosphaerellaceae; genus Ramularia; species Ramularia collo-cygni. The sequence continues at coordinate 524,321 of NW_019716258.1, forward strand.
TAGATGAAGTTCTGATATAGCTCCGTCCCAGCGTAGGCTGGTATTGCGTGACATCCGTCGTGTTCGGAGGGACAGTCAATCTCAGGTCGCCAGCTTGAATACGCTCAATGATGTGGGAATTGTGATCAGTGGCTCGCCATAGAGGCGTTTCGCGGCACCAGGCCTACAGTAACGAATAGAAAGGGTCAGCGCATATCTTGAAAATGGAATGGTCAGTGGGGGCATGGGTCGCTGGCAAGTTTCGAGTGTCCTCCCTTGTGCGCGATATGAAGATTGCATGCATGCACGCAGGGCCAGCTATTGCATTAGCGCTCCCTTGCACTTGGGAGACTCGCGTCGAACGTTTGACACAAGAAACGATCTGCAGCTCCTCTCCTCGGTCTTACTTACATGAGCCCGCGCGGCATCATCATAGTCAGCATTAGCAGCCGGACTCCTAGCGTTTGTAGGATGCGCAGCAGCGAAAGAGGGCGGAGGGCGGAGACTGTCATCTGGACCAACCCATGGATCGTATGGAGGAGGCTCCATGTCGTCTGAAGATGTGGGTGCCTTGGAAACCTCACGCGTTGCTGTCCCTGAGTAGCCCGGCGGTGGGCCTGGAGGCGGAACATAGTCGTCGTCGCCCATCTCTACATCCTTGTTTGCGTGTGAAGGAGGCGGCCCTGGAGGTGGCTGGTATTCCTGAACAGGCGTAGGCTTACTACTGGATGGGCGGTGATCTTGAGGAGCTGCACTCGCTTCTCGGAATGGATTGTTAGAGGCCAGCCCGCCCCGCTGAGCACTTGGTCCAGCAGTACGCGAGACATTCTGCTGACGGTCATGTTGCTCTTGCGAGCGATCTACGCCTCCAGATTGGATCCGTTGGTAGCTTGGCGGCGGAGGTGCACTGCTGCGTGCGTCTTTCTCGCCCATTATCGCAAGCGCTGCAGGAGCCGTCTTTGCTGTCTGCGCACTCTGCCAGCTGCTCTTTGGCCACACACCGATCGTAGATGGAACAGGGCGTGGCTGCACAGGCTTGGGTCCGTCCTAGGGAAGATGAGAACTATAGGAGCTTTCGTTACGCTGTGAGCGGGCAAATGAGAAGTCTGGCCAGTGTTGAGAATAGTGTCGGCGTCCCGTGCACATTGATATCTRCTTGGGCGTTAGGATCTTGATCCTGGCAATGGTGAGGTGGGATTGCGCGGTTGGGCAGCAAACAGGGAAACTCGACCCTCGACATCCATGGAACTCGTGGTCACGTGGTGGCTGTGGGTGGCTGTGCTCCCTTGCCCTGTGATCCTGTGACGGATCCTCCCGAGGTCTCCGTCATCAAATGGATTTCCGTCTCCACCCTAACCAATTCTTGTAAAACCTCCGCGTTTGTCACGCTAAAGAAGATGCCTTAGCGACGGGCCTCTCTCCACGCTCTCGACATGTGAATCGAAGCAGATATGGTATTCGACGTTGCCGCCCGGCAGCTCTCTCGCGAATTGGAAGCTTCTACGCACAAGGCATTGAAGCCACGACGACCGATCATCCACCACCTCAACGATGACAGCTCATGGCTGCTCCAAATTCCCCGCCCCGAAACCGCCATAAGAAGAGGTTCCCGCGTTTATTTCAACATTGTTATCGATCCATGGTTCGCGGGAGGTCAAAGTGATATTGCCAGCTGGTTCTCGTTGCAGTTTCACGCCACACCGAGCGCTGTGCAATCTTTCGCTGAACTGGAGGATCTCATACGCGACATCGAGAGAGTTGCGTCTGCTGAGACGCCTGTTGATTCTGATGACGTCGCACGTAATTCTGTCCGGGGGGGCACTACAGGAACGTCGTCTCTCATTGATGTGATTGCCGTGAGCCACGAGTTCACTGACCACTGCCATCATGACACACTGCTTCAGGCGCATCCGGACGTGCCAGTTTTTGCTTTCAAAGAGGCTGCGACACTCATTCAGAGCTGGCGCCATTTTCGCACCGTGATTCCCATTGGAGTTGTAGGCACGGCCGAGCCGTTCGACTGGCGCACCTCTAGTATACATCCTTTCCTTCCAGAGTGGCTAGGTATTTGCCAACTTCGACAGACCAGAGATCGTGGTGGCCTCCACTCAGCTCTGTTAATCACCTTTGACAACGGGCATGGCATAGCGCAGTCAAACTCGGGGCCATCTCCCAGTGAGCTAGGCGTAATGGATACGTACAGGTCACGGCACAATGCCACTGTGTCCAGCAAGGAGGACGAGCTTGCCGAGGCCTTGATCTACACGCCTCACGGAGTGCACTTTGCGGATTTTGAGGTCATACCAAAGGCAGTGCCTCCCATTTCTACCTTGGTCTTTCTTCACGGTCTTCACAGCGTACGCCTGGGAACTCCCACTGGCGGTCTGACACTGCAGCTCATCAATCTTGGCTCTCACAACGGATTGAAAGCGCAGAGGATTCTGAAAGCGAAACACTGGATTRGGACCCATGACGAGGCGAGTCTCCATTCTGATATGAAACGCCCACTAAACGGCCCCGACTGACTTTTCGACAGGACAAAGAATCTCGCGGACTGGTGTCGTGGTTCTTGCAGAGGGAGAGACTGACCGTCGACGATGCGCTTCAGTCGGAGCGAAAGGCGCGGCAGCATAATCGAAAAGAGGGCGGGACAGACAGCGAGACAGCAGATTTCTTGTACAGTTCGGATGATGCTTCGTTTGTCAATCTACGTAATGGCGAAAGCAAGATTCTGTCGTGATGTTCAGATACGATCGTGCATTTTGCTGCAGGCGTCACGCATGCCAACATCAGCTTGGCTGCTTGTTCTTTATTATTAATGTTGTATGTTGCAATGTGCTCAGAAACGCTTGGCCGGTTGGACGGGGATGTCAAGCATCGTCTCATCCACGTGCCTGGTAGGGGGTACATGTATCGGCCTTCGATCGTGATCGTCGCAAGGTTTCTCCATGATCGGATCGAATCGAACCGAGCCGTTCTTGGATTGGCTGAGGTAGTTCGATGGCTTTGTTCACCTACGACAGCCAGTATACATTCCTAGACGCAGCATTCTTTTATAGATCCTATATAACCAACACCTCACCATTGAGGCCGAGGTGAGGATGAATGACCTCATCCACGACCATTCCTGCTGAGCGCCGCCTACACTGCCTATAGCCAGTAATGACACAGTCCATATTCACGGCCAACGACAGCATCAGTACACGGGAAACCAGTCCAGCTCCAAGTGGTCTTTCTTTGCCTGCGCGGACCTCGTCGCCTTTTCGAAGCACACTCGACCCCATTCGCCGATACAGCGGAAGTGCAAGGCAGATTTCGAACGCGCACACCACTTCCTCCGACCGACGCAACTCCCCATCGATATGGACCTCATTCACTGATCCACCGCCCTCTGCCAGCCCACGGCCGCACGCCAGACCCGCACAGAGCCCCACCATCGTCTACCCTCCATCCACTACACCGCGAGCGGCACTCTCCAAGCGCAAGGTTTCGTGGGAGGCGTTGACACCCGGCTCTGGCCCTACGTCGCAACCGTCCCGCAAGCGTCTCAAACTTCCGCCGCGCTACAAACACACCCTGAGCAGTCACCATCTCGGGGCTCTGACATCCGAGGGCGTTCAACCCCCCTCGCCGTTGTTCTTCAGCAACAGTCCGCGCCAGCGACCCTCGCTGCCGCCGCGCTTCTCCTCTGGCGAGGCGGCAGCAAGAATGATGAGCAAGGCGCGATCCGAGGAGAGCCATGTCAAGACGGTGAGCCTGGCGCGAGGTACCGTCAGTACGCCCAGCGTCGGTATGGCTCATCCCGCCAGCACATCATATAGCAGTAGGAGGAGTTCGGACCGCGCGTCAACGGCACGCAGTGCCAGTCCCGACACCAGCAGTATTGGCAGTAGGGACGGTGTGGGCGGCATAGGTAATGTGCTTCACTCAATTGGCATTCTTGAGCTGCTGGAGCAAGACGAAAGGCCGACGTTCATCGTGGATCTCGGAGAACGAGAAAATTACGGGCCAGGTCCACTTCACCTTGTGTTCTCAAACCTTTCGCTGAGGGCGTATGAGGGCGTGCATGCTCTGGTATCCGGCACATCTTTCAGTGAAGTTTCCCCAGGTGGCCAAACCTTCCTGCATTTCAAGTCGTGGCTCCTGTCGGCGGCCGTCAATGGCGAGAGCTTGAACGTCTGCCTTCCTGCTTTCAACTTTGCAAACATGACTTGGAGTTGCTCGACGCTGCGCAGACGCTTGAGAATCATCAGTGGAGCGTTCAATTCGCCGTTACCTACTTCAACAGCTGCGATGCGCGTGTCAGTTCCTCCTGCAGCCTCATTGCCCAATACGCTGGAGGACAAAACATCTCCTGAACCCGCTGATTACTTCGGCCAGATTGAAGCTGCTAACAAGATGGCTTCCGGTGGCTCGAATGGCAGCAATACTGATGTCATGTCTACAATCGAGGAACACCAGCCCTCTGGTCACGTCGCCCAGGGCAATGGAGTGGCGCGTATATTAGTACCCAACGGCCTCGATCTCCAGTGTGTCACGGATTTGCTGCCCTCGAGTACCGCGTATGTACCGTCAACGCCAACACCTGGCTCAATAGACTCCAATACCACTCACCGGGAGAATTACACGACTGACGAAGCCCTCGCTAGCATCATCGACGTCGTGCCAGGCGATTCTGCGAGCTTCGACTGGACGAGATTGCCGATTTCAGATTCCATGCCTCAACACATCCAATTCGCGCGCAGTATAGACTGGGCGTCCACAAGCTTAGGGCCTATCGAATACTGGACTTCAGACCTCAGGCAGATGTGCAACCTCATCATGGCATCTCCTCATCCGGCAGCGATGGTAAGCAAAATCTATATCTCATAATGCGCTCAAGACTGGGAGCCATGCCTCGCTGGTTTCTATCCCCATTATTGGCCGTGCGAGACTCCGCTAACACTGTTGCTCCGTGTCTACAGTACTGGGGAGATGATCTGGTAGCCATTTACAACGAGGCCTACATAATGCTAGCCGGCCAGAAGCATCCGGAGCTCATGGGGCAGAGGTGGGACATGGCTTTGTGTTACGAGGCTCTACATAGTTGCTAATAATTGAGCAGTTATCGCACTGCATGGGCAGAAATCTGGGACGACGTGAAGGACGTCTTCGCTTCCGCGCGCCTCACAGGTGAAGCCACTATGAAGGACGATGATTGTCTCTTTATCCGCCGCGATGACTTTTTGGAAGAGACCTACTTCTCGTGGAGTATCATTCCCATGGTGGGAAGAGATGGAAGCGTCATGGGCTTGTACAACCCCGCCTTTGAGAAGTGAGTGCATGTACTGGTATCCCGAATCACTGGCATGGAGTACTAAATATCATATCTGTTCAGGACTCGCAGGAAAATTGCAGAACGACGCATGCTAACGCTCCGAGAAGTCGGAGAAAGAACGGCTTCTGCTCGCGATGTGAAAGGCTTCTTTTCCCAGGTACAGGGTTCTTTCGAGTTCAACGAGTACGACAGTCCATTCCTACTTCTTTACTCTGTCTCGGAAGAGAACGACAGCGACAGCAGTAGCATGCACTCTAACTCCATTCTCGCCTCCCGGCAGTGCTATTTAGAAGGCTCACTAGGCATACCWGCTGGCCACCATGCGAGCCCGGACCAAATTGACCTCAAAAGTGGCATGGAAGGCTTCGGGCCAGTATTTCGGGAAGCCATGAAGACTGATAAACCCGTGCTTCTGGAAGTTGGTAGTCATGAGCTACCCGAGAGCCTCATGCAAGGCCTTGAGTGTCGTGGTTTCGGAGACCCGGTACGGTCTGTCGTCGTCTGTCCCATCCATCCGACGACAGGTGACACTGTCTTGGGTTTTCTGGTTCTAGGGGTCAACCCTCGCAGACCCTTCGACGACGATTACTCTCTGTTCTTAACGCTATTGAGCAGACAATTAGGCACTTCTCTCGCATCTGTGGTTCTTTTCGAAGAAGAGATCCGGAGAGGGCAGCGAGCGGCAAAGCTCGCCGCGCTGGATCGAATTGAGCTTTCCGAGCAGCTCGCCGCTCGGACGCAGGAAGCCATCGAAAGCGAAACCAAGTTTACCCGCATGGCAGAGTTTGCACCAGTTGGAATCTTTATAGCAGGACGTGAAGGCCGAATTACATTTGCCAACGACACATGGTACGAGATCTCGCGGGTTCCCAGGGATTCCGACCCGTCAGACACGTGGATGGACGCTGTCCTTCCTGAAGACATATCCATCGTCAAAGAACTGTGGACGGACCTCGTAGTGAATGTCAAGTCAGTCTCGAGCGAGTTCAGGTTCAAGGCGCCGTGGCAAGACCGCAGCGGCAAGAACAACAGCGACTTCACATGGGTGCTTTTCTCTGCTTTCCCGGAAAAGTACGACGACGGCAGACTGAAGAGCATATTCGGAAGCATCACGGACATCAGCCAGCAGAAATGGGCTGAAGGGATTCAAACACGTAAGATGGAGGAGGCTGTGGAGTTAAAGAGACAGCAAGAGAACTTTGTGAGTACCAGAAGCCGGAGGACACTCACGATGTTCAAACATTCACTGACGAGACAAACAACAGATCGACATGACCTCGCACGAAATGAGGCATGTACCGCATACAAGGCGCCCCGTGTGTGGAGCAGCATTACTGACTTTACCACAGGAATCCACTGTCAGCGATCTTACAGTGCTCAGACGAAATCACATCTTCATTGGCCAAGATCCGCAGAGACGGGGATAGCTCCGAAGCCATTCTTTCCTGCTTGGAAGCAGCACAGACGATCAGTTTGTGTAGCCAGCATCAGAAGAGAATCGTGGACGACATTCTGCTGCTCTCGAAGATTGACAGTCAACTCCTCCTGGTCACCCCGGTGGACGCTCAACCCCTCACGGTGGTACAAAGAGCTCTAAAGATGCATGAAGGCGAATTGCAAGCCGCCGATATTCAGATGCAATTCAAAGTTGACCAGTCATACCGCGATCTGGCTCTGGATTGGGTTCGCTTCGATCCAAGTCGGGTGAGTACGGCGAATTGCATGATACATCCGTATGCGCCGGCTCTCAGATAGAGTCGCTTCGGATTCATTCACCTCAATCCTCAGAACAATGCGGTTGCTGACACTTAGTCCTCTACCTCTAGGTGCTGCAAGTCTTGATCAACTTGACTACCAACTCCATAAAGTTCACCGGCACTGAGAGTAAAAGAACCATCACTGTTACCGTCGCAGCGTCCAAGAGGCGCCCTAGCGATGATCCCAATGCTCCTGTTCAGTACTTCGCTACTCGAAGGAAGAACAAAGATCWATTGTTGAGCGACAAGGAGTGGGGAGACGGTGAGAAGGTCTACATTGTGTTCAGCGTGTGTGACACCGGCAGGGGTTTGACGGATGAAGAGCGCAAACTACTCTTCATTCGCTTTAGTCAAGCGTCTCCTAGGACCCATGTACAGTATGGTGGTAGCGGCCTAGGCCTCTTCATTAGCCGGGAGTTGACAGAATTGCAAGGCGGCGAGATTGGGGTCGAGAGCGAAGCTGGAAAGGGGTCTACATTCGCATTCTACGTCGCTGCCCGAACGACCAAGGCGCCTAAAGTGCTTGATGGTGCGTCGACATCTGCGTTTGGCATGGCTGCGAAGCCTGCGCATCGAAGCATCTCATCAAGCGGTTCCGCGACTGCTAGCCATTCGATGAAAGCACCTGCGAGGATCGCCAAAGATTCCAAGCCTGTCATCAAGAAGGTGTTGATCGTGGAGGACAATTTGGTAAGCACTTCGAATGATTGCCGAAACGCATTGCTAACCGTTGCGCTCGCATCTTAGGTAAACCAGCGCGTTTTATCGAAACAACTAAAGAATATTGGAATGGAGGTACACGTAGCTAACCACGGGGGCGAAGCCATTGAGAAATTAATGCAATCAACCTACTGGCGCGATGGTCAAGACCAAGAGGACAGAATCGAGCTCAATGTTGTCCTGATGGTAAGTCGCACTTGGCTCTGGCTCTGGCTATCACTTGTGCTAATTCTCATTCGAACAGGATCAGGAGATGCCAGTCATGGTATGTACTCATACGGATAACATTTTTGGGGGCGAAACGTGCTGACTTGTTCTTAGGACGGACTGACCTGCACGAAGAAGATTCGCGAGCTAGAGGCRCAGGGCAAACTGACAGGACATGTACCGATCATAGCTGTCACGGTCCGTCATGACCTCTCTTTGTTGATCGAACCGACGGCCAGAACTGACAAACCACACAGGCCAACGCTCGCGCTGAACAGGTTCAGACCGCGTTAGAAGCAGGAATGGTAAGTAACTCCAATCTCCATCCACAGTCTCTTGTCAATGAGTCGATATGCGAAGTGCTTCGGAAGATACGAGTCCGACTAATCTTTTGCAGAACGACGTGGTCAGCAAGCCCTTCCGCATCCCTGACCTATTACCCAAAATCGAGGAGCTGATGGCTCGCTTCCCTATGCCCAAGAATACATCTTGAGACGGCTACTGAAAGGACAAATTTAATTGGTGAAAGACATGAAGGATGATCGCGGCTCACAGCACAAGTCGCCCAGCACAGCACCACTCGGCAGATTATGAAATGTGATGATTGGTGTGAAATTTTGCTCGCGCACCTACAAGTAAAATTTTGCTACCGGCAACATTAACCAATAAGTGGATACGTGCATTGTAAAGGCAGACCAGTGCCACCATTGAACGTCTTTTCCGGGCGAGTTCTCCCGAGCGATCGGGATGCACACGATCTTGCGGTGAGTGCCCTGGTGCCTCCCAAAAGCCGTCATGCGAGTCGTTGTCACTCGCGAGATTGTTCCCTGGAATAGCTTGCCGGCGGTCAGAGATTGAGTATCGAGAAGCGTGTGATCTGGGTTCCGAGGCTGCGGCCATGGCTCGCGTACAACACGCGACCCAGCAGTTGGGGTTGCGGCGACATGGTGGCGGTCGCATCTTCTTGCCTGGTTTCATGAGCATACTACRGTCCCCACTTCCAGGTGCGTGGCAGCCACTTTGCGGCCCCGCGAGAGTAGTCTGTACCCTGGAACGATCGCATTCCGACGTATCAGGCTGTAGGTGATGCTCGCCTTGAGCTTTGATATGAGTATGCTTCTCCGAATTGGGATCTCGAAGTCACTCTGAGACCAGATGAAAGACCTCTGATTCTCGGTTCGTTACATTGGCCAGTCTTAGGGTTGATGATATCAGCAGAATCTTTCGTCAACTAATCGACAGCTGTGGAAAGCGCTGATCTTGTCGCACAGTTCTCACATCCACTGCTTTGTGCCCATCCCATCATACCTGGAAGCTGTGAGCCTGTGACAGCTCGGCGGCCGCAAAGGTGGCTAGCTGGATCAAGAGCATGCATCACTCGGTTCTCAGTCTTGGCCCGACTCTTTTGAGGCTTCTATTCCGAATAAGGGAACGTGGGAATGCCAGGATATCTCATTAGCGAAATGGAAGGGGAGGCAGGGAACAACGCAGCTATCTCACATTGGGACATTTGTCCGCCATGTTGTATTCGCCTCTGGCACCTTTGCGCTGTGCTGCATGTGAAGCGTGCAGGATGCTGCTAACATCGTCACGGTCACATACCGTGGCATGCCTACACCAAATTGTCAAAATGCCTGCGCCTGTACACTTTCAGGATGACATGGAATCTGGTATCGACTGTACACATCGAACTTGAAGCCACCAGCAATGCAAGACGTTCGTCCCATACGGTTCGATAGTATCCAAAAGTCGGCTATGTCATCCCCCTTGCTTCGCCATGTACAATCGTAGCCTGTACCAGGTATGCGTGCCGGGTTCTTCATCCCCGCTACCTTTTATTCGGATCATGTGCAGCGCGCTCGTGCATGTCGCCTCGCCTGCAAGGCAGTTCATAGTACTTTATAGTCCGTACATAGCCCCGCTCCGTCAAGGTGACAGCGTCATCGACAGAGCAGCGAGCAGTGACCGTCTCGTCGGCGGTTGCATTGAAGTTAAGATGGGCGACCTAGGTCACAGTAGCCTGGCAAGGGTTTAGCAAGGGTATGGTCCAATGTCCAGAGCGACGTGTGAACGACGGCGACGGCCCGCTTTCAGTCAGCTCAATCTCGATGCATGAGGAACTGTGCCAGCATGAAGGACAAGCTCAGACGTAGCGACAACGCCGACAAGTTCGGGGGGGCCTCGTGGGAGTCGTGGCCCGTCAAACGGCAAACCCACGGTCATTCACTTTGGTTGTTTCATGCTTCTGCGGCCGGCGGCGGCGGGAGGACGGRGTCAATGGCGCATAGGCCATGCGGGTGCGATTCACACAAGACAAAACCGATTGTCACTGTGGGCTTCTCAACGCTAGCGTGAGCTGACGCAGCTTTCCGTGGTCACCTCGTCGCTTAGCACTGCGATCGCCTGAATCTCGTGGACTAATGTGTATTTCCACGCACAGACGGATCAAATTCTCCGACAGACTGGATAAGCCCGAGGGCCTGGAACAGCATGGCGAATAGCAGGTGAAGCGGCATGGCGCAGCCGCTCAGTTCGAGATCGTCTGTTGGTTGAGATCGCGGAACCAACAAAAGAAGCCAGCCGTGCTTCCGAGCGCGAACACTTCCAACTGTGATGAAATCGGGGAGAGCGGTGTGAGGWGGGCGTGAGGTGGGCGGTTCGGGTTACACCACTGTTCGAAAATCCACTTCCGCAACTTGCCCTGCTAGCAATAGCACAAGGCGGACTACAATAGGCCACGGAGCAGGCTATAAAGCAGCCAAGCTCATCAAGATTGCAAGTAGAGCAAAATTGCCTGTCAATACAACCTCAGACTTGTTACTGCCACACCATCGCTCCCAGGACGGTGATGATCCCCCACGAGCGCCCGCCGATGGTAGAGCGGCCTCACCACATGCAGGGACATTGGAGACGTCCTTTGGGATAGAGTTACCACCGCGTTAGCGCTCAACAGGAACGAGCTCTTTCACGGGTAGGAAGGAGCAGACAGACCATGAGCGCGGTGCTGTGCCAACTAAATGTGCTCTGATGCATACCGTGTCGTACAGCATGTGCAGCATGATGAGCAGCAACTAGGCCGGTTCGCTCGGGTTCGCTCGGGTACACCGCAGCGCTCATTATCTCAGCAATCTTCCGAGCGGCATCGTGCTAGGGGGTGCGGACGCTGCACAGGAGTGGTTTCGCGGTGCGAGGAGTGAGTGTGGCCGTGATTGGGAGGACATTCGGAGTGCGACCCGGCAGAATGGGCGCGACGGGCGCAGAACGGGCGGGCTTGCAGGCAGGCTGCTAGAGGCCTGTCATGCGCAGGGATCGTCGGCCAAGGAGCAGCAGCTAAGCGGGAGCAGTGAGCTTTTGCTGACCGAACGTCTGGCGTCTGGCACTGGCATCCTCTTATGGAACGTCGCCACGGCTGGTACAAGGGGGTTGCGGGTGTTTGCGAGTAGACGCCAGTCGGTAGAACGCACGCGACGATGAGGAGGGCGAGGCGTGAGGCGTCGGTGGAGTTGATGAGACTGCAGCAGAGCCAGACAGAGTGCTAGTTTGACGCCGGACCCGATGGATTGGGGTCCTGGTCAAAGCTCGACCGTCTTCTGCGCATCGACTCCCGCCAGTGCTCCACATAACTTAGCAGGGCTCTCGAAATCATAAGGCTCGAGGCTCGTCCCCCGCCTCTTGCGCTTCCAGACGGTCTGGCTTGTGATACTGACTGATTTGTTGGGTGGGAGAGGTGTTTTCTGCTTTTTGTGTGTTTCTCCAATCGCTCCGCCAACTTTGCTCCATGACTGGAGCTCCTCAGCCCCAACCTCCACCATCACCGCCTACGGATGTTTGCGTTGCAGGCAAAGCCAATCCATCATTCCGGCGGCCTGGCCTCGACGTATGAGACTGGCGCGGTGACGATGTCGAGGTAGGTCATCACTCCCGCCCATTATCCTACCATTCCCGCCCGCTCTAACGCCGTCACTGCAGAGTACCCATTGCCGCGCTGTTGAGACAGGACACCGCAAGCGTGGTCGACCGATTTTCAGAGCAAGGGCGAACATACTACAAATTCAAAAATGACATGTATCTATTTCCCGCAGACGATGTAAGATGATTCCTGCCGTTATCCCCGGAGACATCAACCGTACTAACTGTACTCGAACAAGGTCGAGTTCGAGCGCCTGGATGTCATGCATTCGCTGATATATCGCGTGGCATTGAACAATCAGCTTCACGTCGCTATGATGAGGACTACTCCTCGTCGAATACTCGACATTGGCTTTGGTACGGGCTTCTGGATGCTGGACATGGAGAGTCGGTACCCAAGCGCAGAGGTTATTGGTCTCGATATGGAAGCGCCACCGCAAGGAGTCAAATCAACTCAACGCCTCAATTTTCGCTCCCCCGTAGACTTTACGGCTCCGCAATGGCCAGTCGAGGAGTCTTCGGTTGATTTTGTTCACATGGCACAGCTCGTTGGCTGCGTTCCCAATTGGCTTGACCAATATGGCAAAGCTTACAGGTACGATGATTGGTGATATGAAGGCAAGACTTTGCAGAAGCTGACCTGCCTGGAGATGTCTACGTCCCGGCAGTGGCCAGATCGAACATGTAGAAATCGACTGGACACCCCGATCATATCAGCCAAACTTTCCTGCGAACGCCACTGACCTCTGGAATTGGTGGGGTTGGATGCTACAGGCGTCTGACCGAGCAGGCAAATCTCTGGCGTATCGAGAAGACACCGAAGAGCTGCTCGAGCAGGCTGGCTTCGTCGATGTGAGCCATAAGCGGGTGCGGGTGCCTCTCTGTGGCACAGACCGGCGAGACCTGCAAGAGAAGCAGCTCGCGCACGGCTATCAGATGACAATGGGCTATACTGGCTCGCAGTCATTTACCGGCATGAGCATGGCTCTCTTCACAAGATATCTGGGCATGTCACCTCATCACGTCGAGCAACTTTGTGCCCGCGTTCTGGCAGTGGTCCAGCAGGAATCACTACCTTTGTACATCAACCTGTAAGTGCATGTTCCACCAGCCAGGTTCGCTGACGACGAGCATTGCTGACAAGTGCTACTGCAGGCATGTTTGGACAGCTCGAAGACCAATGAGCTGAGCTGAGCTCACGCCTACTACGACCGAACGATTCTCAACCCCCAAGACCACGAGCCGAGAACCAGCATTAAGACAGTAAGCCGTTGGGAGGGAAATCGTCTACACGCAGAACTTGACCTGTGGGACGCGTTTGTTATCGAAGCATATTCCAGCGAGCGAGGCGTTCCGGCAACATCAATTGTTGATTATGATTGCTTTTGAGGCGGCGTTTGAGCCGCAACGGGTCCGGCGCGGCGATTTTAATGGATGACACGGCCTTTTGTATTTCGTCGGGTGCGCAGAATGATCGAGAAGTGAATGTGAACTCTCGAAGAAAGTTGTGGCTTTTTTAGCAACGCCTAGAACAAAACGACAACCTCCACTGTCAACCAGGGGCAACCAAGCCCGGAAGGTATGCGATACGCATGCTCACCGAACGCCTACCATTCTGCTACCTCACCTGGCTTTGGTTGCTGTACCCGTACAATCTTGTCACAGTTCAATAGACAGAGTGGGTCGAATGCTAGCTTCATCTGCGCAAAAAGTGGGAGATTAGCGTATGCTTCGTTCCCGCAGCCGTCATAACCTACCTTTCGCATGAGATCCACGGCCGACTCGCCAATCTCGTGGTTCAAATAGTCTCTCTTCACGAGCCCCACGCCATGCTCCCCCGTCGCTGTGCCCTCCATCTCAATGGCTCGCTTGACCATTTTGTGCACAACCGCATCGGCAACGTCGTGCTCTTTCTCGTTGTAGAGAATGATGGCGTGAAAGTTACCATCGCCGACGTGGCCAACGATGGCACCGATCAAGCCACTCCTGTCGAGGTCTGCTTTTGTTTCTTCAATGATGTCTGGTAGGCGTGAGATGGGAACTGCAACATCAGTAGTCCAGACCTTGTCACCGTCATTCTTCTTTTGCGCCATGACACTCCAGAGAGCCTCCTTACGAGCAGACCAGAGCTCTTGCTGCTCATCTTCGGAGCGTGCAAATTCAAAAGTCTTGCTTCCAGCCTTCTTCGCCAGATCTTTAACTATACTGATGTGCTCTTTAACGCTGCTTGGTGTGCCGGCAAACTTGAAGAACAAAGTTGGGGCTTCTTTCCAGGCACGAGATGTGGAGCCGCTCTCGTTGATGCACCGCATCTGAACGTCGTCTAGAATCTCAATGGCAGCAATGGGTACTCCTGCGCCGACAACGCGGAACACAGCGTCTGCTGCAGTCCGGATGGTGGGAAACGTGCAGACCGCAACATTGGTGGTTTGAGGTTTAGGAGTAACCTTCAGTGTAGCTTCGGTGACCAGACCAAGAGTGCCTTCAGATCCAATGAACATGCGAGTGAGATCGTAGCCAGCACTGCTTTTCCGCGGACGTTGCTTGGTCTTGAGAATGGTGCCGTCGGCCATGACAACCGTTAGAGACAACACCCAATCTTTCATGGTGCCGTAGCGATATGCATTGGTGCCAGAGCATCCGGTACCAACCATTCCACCAATCATGGCTCCTGGACCAGGGTCTGGAGGGAAGAACAGGCCGTGAGTCGCCAGCTCTTCGTTCAAAAGTTCCCAACCCAGTGCAGGCTGCACAACAACGTCGAGATCTTCAGTATGGAGTGCGAGAATCTTGTCCATGCGACTAAAGTCGATACAAATGCCACCTCTGGTCGCCGCAAAGTGCCCTTCCAATGATGTTCCTCCACTGTAGCCCGTCACAGGAATCCTTCGCCTGTGACACACCTTCATGATCTCCGAAACTTGTTCTGTGCTKCCAGGCTTGATAACGGCAAAGGGCACATCTCCCGGTAGCGCAGAGTGCGTACTCCATTCACTGCCCGCATGTGACTTGAGGTCGCCCTCTTGCGTCGAGATGTTCTCCTCGCCCACTATCGCGCGGAAGTCGCTCCAGGCGGCCTGCAGCGTTGCAGGAGCGGTGTCATGCTGTGGCGGCTTCGTCTGCGTGAGTGGAAGCGTGGAAGTGGTCGGCGGCGCAGCGGGCGTCTGCTTGCCAAAGAACCATCCACCGAGCGCGCCTACTGCGAGCACAAAAGGCACAACCCACGGAGCTCTGCCTCGTCTGCTTTTCGCTGCCTCACGGCTCCGCGCAAATCGCGACTGCTCCTCTCGCTCGCGTTGCACCCGCTCATGTGTGGCCTGGTAGAGTTGCCCCTTGAATGACTCCCGCTCCTCCGTCTTCCGCTCCGTGGCATAGCTCCGCACGCTGTTCGGGTACAAGCATCGCGAACTCGGTAGTCGATGTGCTGCCTCAAGGAACCGTCGCCGCGCTGCCACAGGAGAGGCCATGTCGATGGTCTGGACGAGTTCTTTCAGCATGTACAGACGAACGCACAGAAATTCCACATGGCTGTAAGACGCAATATGTACTTGTGAAGGCGAACAGCTCACGAAGCCACTACAAGCAAGCAAGAGGCCTCCACTCTGTCGATCTTCAATCATACCTTAACCCTACCTAGCCTGAAAGTTCAAACAGCGGGCACAACCTCACCCACAACACCAAGCACTGCTTCACGTTCGTCGTTGAAATAAGACGCTTGACATAGAGGATCTATAGATATACATGATTCGTAGAGTAGACACACACTCAGTCTAAAGTGGAACTCACAGCGCTCGCACTGTCAGGTCTTATAAGCTGCCCCCGCTTTCGTTACTATTATGCATTTGCAACGCGGGCGGATTGCCGCTGGACGTCAGACCCATCGGCAATGGCTGTTGCGAAGCCATACCGCTGCCACCTCCACTTGGAGAGTCGGTCTTCCCGTCGTCTCCTGACCGCTTCTTTTCTTTCTTCGCCCATCGTAGACCGCACGCATTGCATAAGGTTTTGGGACCTTTAGGCCCTTTCCTCCATTCTGGCGAGTCTAGTGTTCCACAGTCCGCGCAGACGTACTCGTCCGCAACCTTGAGCTTTTTCTTCTCCTTCTTCGAGCCCTCACGATCACGGTCTAGGAGGATAGCAATACCCGCGTCGCCGCGGATAAGTGCGGGCGATGTGTCCCCTGTACTGATGCCGTGACTACGCTCGCCGTCTCGATATCGCAGACCAGTCAGCAGCTCTATACTCTCAAGATGCCCGTTGCTTGCCTCGTACCGAGACATTTTGTCGGCGATACTGTCCGGTCTTTGCGCTGATAATGCGCTGTCGAGATTTTGGCGGGTCAGCGCCGTGTTGGATATGGTCGGCTTGGCCGGTGGAGGCATGCCCTGGTAGTTGGGCGTTGGGGCTGGATTTTCAGATGCTCCGTCCCCTGTTGCCTGCGAAGCTCTTTGAGATTCGGACGCCGTGACAGTAGCAGCAACGCCCTGAGAAGTCCCTYGTTCGCGAAACAACTTGTCCTGCTCCGCGTTTTCTTCCGCCTCTTCACGCTTCAGTTCTTCTATTCGTTTCATCAACCGCTCATTCTCGATCTTGTGCTCCAAGAAAGAATCGAGCAAAGCTGCATTCCTTGTTGGGTACGGCCGAGCCATCATAAAGAAGCCCCTGCAGAGACCGGCGGCCTGCGACTTGCTAGCAGGTGTTTGACCGTATGAAGCCGAGTTGGGAGGCTCGGGAGATATATGCGGATGGCCATCACATTCGAATATCATGTACGTCCCGTCATCTTTCTTGAAGCGGTAGAAGAAGCGCAACCCATTTCCGCTTGCGATGCTTTCGTTGAATTCTCGCATGAAAATGCCGCTGTCGTCGGGATGCACGTACTCCCCAATGAATTTTCCAATGAGAGTGTGCGGGTCGTGGCCTGTTATATGCTTGCAGGAAGGTGAGACATATAGGATTCGACCGTCCGGCGTTAGAATRTGGAGGAAATCCTTGAGTTCTTCAATTATGCGCTGCGACCAGTTGCGCCGCTTGGTGAATTCGGTGAGTGTGCTCGTGTTARTAGGCGCAGCCATGCCAAAACCTATCATGACTTAGTTGACCAGCGTGGGGTACATCTCTTGCTCATTCTTGCTCATTCACGTACTTGAAGGGAGTGGCCCAGCGCCAGCGCCCGTCATCTGTGTATCCTGCTGCTGGGTCTGACTCGAAAAGGTGCTGCCGCCTCCGCCATTGCTCGCGCCGAGGTGCTGATCGCCAGCAACAGCACTGGCAACATTGCCGCTGCTCACGTGTTGAGGTGTGATGGCACCGAAGGAGTGGTCGCCGGGTCCGCTTAGGTCCAAGTCGAGGTCCATGCTCACGTCGTAGTCGAGCATGCTGCCGCCCTCATGCCGCATACCCATATTCGGGATGCCATCCTGGCCAGGATGATAGCTCATCGCTGGCCAGTGTTGTCCAGACCACAATCAAGCAAGTCCTCCTACTGCGCGCGTGGGAATATGCTGGCGTGCAGGGGGTTGCCCCACATCTAGAGGAGGTACAGCTACGCGATTCCTTCTGCGTAGATTAATTGTATGCACTCGGTCCTGTGGGTAGTGGCAGGGCAGGAGGGCGGTTCGTGTTTGTGGTAATCATGAAAGTCTCCAGCTGTTGGAAACCCTGCTGTCCCCGATAAGGCGGTGCTCGCAGGGGACGGATGTGGCGAAACACCTGAGGCGTCTTTGATGTTCGCTTCGCGTAGGGCCCAAAGCTTATTCTGAGTTGACGCGCGCAAGTTCGCGGTTCCCGTCGCGTCCTAACGTTACTGCCTACCAGGTAACCTCCAGAACTAACAGCAGACATCACCCAACATCACCTGGTGATGAAGTAGCCAGCCGACCATCGCCGCCAAATTCGGCGTTCCTGAGGTCTGCAGCAAACGGTGAGCAAACACGACTGACGCCGTCTGATCTTCCGTCCTGTGTTCACCTCACCACACCCGCACCTAGGTGTGTCTTCACCTTTACACGCATCTCTGCTTCGTCGTCGCCGTCCGGAACTGCCATCATGCCTTCCTCGGGTGAAGCGAAGATTGAGAAGCTCTCGATCCTCGGCATCCGGTCTTTCGACCACCGGCGCCCGATGTCCATCGAGTTCCATTCACCACTTACGCTGATTGTTGGCATGAATGGGTCCGGCAAAACCACCATCATCGAATGTCTGAAGTATGGCACAACTGGTATCATGCCTCCCGGATCTGTCGGGTCGGCGTTTGTACATGATCCTCAGATGGCCGGTGAGAAGGAAGTCATGGCGCAGGTCAAGATCCAGTTCACAGCGGCCGACGGGGCGAAGATGGTCTGCACGAGGAACATGCAACTTACCGTCAGCAAGGCCAAAAGCACATTCAAGACGCTTGATGCAACCATTCTCGTGAAGAAGGGCGGTGAGCGCAACGTCATCAGCTCTCGCGTTTTCGAGATCGATACCATGATGCCTCGCTTTCTTGGTGTCTCAAAAGCTGTTTTGGACAGCGTCCTCTTCTGTCACCAGGAAGAGTCGCTCTGGCCGTTATCACAACCGAAAATCTTGAAGGAGCGCTTCGATTTGATCTTCGAGGCACTGAAGTACACCCAGGCCATTGAAAACATCAAAGTTATGCAGAAGAACAAGAAGATCGAGCTAATCAAGTTGAAATCCAACGAGGATGTCGCAAAAGTCAACAACACCAAGGCTAAGAAGTGCAGAGAGGAAATGGTGGCACTGAACGCTGAGATTGATGAGCTGAAGACACAGACGGCCGAGTATGCACGCCAAGAAAAGGAAGCCAAAGCAAACTACGAAGAAATTTGCCAGCTGATTGGCCAGAACGAGCTGATCGTTGGTCAATTGCGAGGCAAGCGTATTGAGCAACAGACCAAGGAGGAGAGCGTGCAAAGCCTCCGCGAGAACATTCAAGAGATGACCGAGAGTGACGAGGAACTCAACATCATGCTTCAGCAGTACGAGAGTCGTGTCCAAACATACGAGACAGAGCTTGACGCGAAGAAGAGCCGCTACCACGAGATTGCTGAGGATGTGCAGAACACGCGCAACCGACGCATTGCCCGTGAGCGCGAATGCGGCTCTTACGAGGCGCAGAAGGAGAATTACGATCGCCAGGTGGAGAGCCAGAGGCGGCYCGTGAAGGAGACTGCTCGTAGCTTTGACATTCGCGGTTTCGACCTGGACATCGACGAAACACACGCTAAAGCCTTCATGGAGCGCATCAGCAAAATGCAGCGGGACCACCAGGCCGAGTTTGAGCGAGCGCGCACTGAAGCSCAGGATAAGCTTGCAGTGCAACAGAAAGAGCTGAACAGAATCAATGAGCGCAGGTCCGCGTTAAGTCAAGCTAAAACGACATCTCGCTCAACCATCTCGAACTACGACCGCAAGATCGACGGCATTCGGGCCCAGCGGAAGGAGATCAACATCGATGAGGGAAGCAGAGCCACACTGCAGTCACAGCTTCAGGAGAAGCAGTCCCAGTTAAGCAGTGCCAGATTGGACCTTCAAAAGGCAGCATGGGATTCCAAAATCGACACTGACAACAATGAGATGCGGCGATTGGAAGACCTCAGGGAGAAGCTCGATGCAGAATCCGCAGATGCCAGCCGTCGTGGGAACGAGACCGCCCAGCTGGACCTGCTGCAGAAGGAGGTCAACGATCTTCAACGTAGCCTTGACACTATGACCTCGTCGCATGGCGAAAAGCTTGCTAGGCTGTTGGGTGGCAATTGGTCTCCCGCTACGGTTGAGCGCGATTTCTCACGCGCACTTTCGGTCAGGGAAGATGAGCTGGATGAGGCCAAGAAGCAGAGAGATGGGGTGAACAACGAACTACAACTGGTCAATTCCAGACTTACAGAGCGGCAGGCGGAGGTTTCAAAGGCCAAGAAGGGTATATTGGCTGCAGTAGATGCCATCAAGGTTGCTACCGGGTCCGGACCAGATTGCTATCTCGAAAAGATCGATGAGCTCGAGCGTGAGCGTGACGAGGCTGTCTCGGGCGCCCAGAGCTTCAGTCAGATAATGGAGTTTCTTGATAGCTGCATTGCAGAGGCCAAGAGGAACAACGCTTGCAAGACTTGTCTTCGTGCATTCAAAGACGCAGAGGCTCTAAATAAAATGGTGAAGCATGTAGAGAACATGAAGCGGATCCGACAGTCCCCAGAGGACATCAAAGAGTTGGAGGAGGCGCTTCAAGAGAGTGAGTCCAAAATTAAGGCTTACAAGCAAGTGGGCGCCGAGTTTGAGGAATGGGAGCGACTGAACAAGGAACTACCGGCCAAGAAGGCAGCTGTCACGAAGCTTGAGCATGAACGAAACGAGCTGGTCACCCGACTGGAATCGAAGGACACCTTTGTCACCGAGCGCAGCTCCATGAGGCGCGAGGTGGTGGACGTTCAGCGCACCACTCAGAACATCAACTCATACGTCACAGATCTCGCCAAGAAGCAAGCTCAAATCCGGGAGTTATCGGCAAGACAGAAGGAGATCGGCTCATCCCGTGGTGTTGAAGCGATCCAGACAGACATCAAGAAAAACAGCGAGGAACAAAAGTCGGTTCGCGCCCGCATTGCGGAGGCCTCCAAGCAGCAGAACCGAGCCTCGAGCAAGATCAGCTCTCTTCAACTAGAGATCAGCAACACGCAGGGCAAGCTCAGTACCGCTGATTTCGAATTGAAGGAGAAGAAATCCCTGGATTCTCAGGAGGAGGAGTACAAGAGGCTTAGCTCCGACGAGCGGGAGAACATTGGAAGGTACGAGAAAGAGCTGCAAGGTCTTTCAACCGAGCTGGCGACGGCGCAGACCAAATATGACGATGTGTCGCGCAGTGCCGCCGAGAGAGACCGCGAGCTGCACGACAAATCGAGCAAGCTTGACAAGAGTGTGAACAAGTTGCGCATGGCGGATCAGGATATTCAGTCTTATCACAAGCGGGACGGCGATGGACAGCTTCGCCGCGGTAGAAAAGACGTCGAAAGCATGAAAGCCGATGAGGTCCGCTTGGAGGCTGAGCAGAACGGCATCGGCCGCGATGTCAAAAAGGTAGAAGATCAGCTCCGTAGCCATTCCGAGATGAGGCGCAGCATCACTGATAACCAGCGATATCGTCGAGACCGTCGCCAGCTTAAGAAAGTGCGCGAGGAGATCGAAGAGCTGGAGCGCGCGAATGCGGAAGACGAAAAAATCAGCAACGAGAGGAAGGCCAACAACTGGTCAATGRGGCGCAACGAAATTGCTGCCAAACACGCCGGTCTCGTGGGCCAGATCAAGTCCAAGGATGATCAGGTCGTCAAAGGCATTGAGACCTACGACACCGAGTACAAGAATGCTGCGCGTGAGTACACCTCTGCACACGTCATGGTTGAGACTACCAAGGCCGCTATTGAGGACCTTGCACGTTACGGAGGCGCGCTCGACAAAGCCATCATGAAATATCACCAAATGAAGATGGAGCAAATCAACACCACGGTTGAAGAACTCTGGCGGGGGACCTACCAGGGTACGGACATCGACAGCATCAAGATTCGCAGTGAGCACGAGACAGTCAAGGCAAATAAGTCCTACAACTACCGCGTTGTGATGATGAAGGAGGATGTGGAGCTGGACATGCGTGGACGCTGCTCCGCCGGGCAGAAGGTCCTGGCATCCATCATCATTCGCATGGCGCTAGCTGACTGCTTCGGCCACCACTGCGGCATCATTGCGCTGGACGAGCCCACCACGAATCTCGACAGTGAGAACATTCGTGCCCTGGCGACCAGCTTGGCGGAGATCATCAAGACTCGGCGCACTCAGAAGAATTTCCAACTGGTTGTCATCACTCATGACGAGGAGTTCCTCCAGTACATGAACAGCTCTGACTTCACCGACGACTACTTCCGTGTGTATAGAGACGACTCACAGCTGTCAGTCATTGAAAAGCAGAGCATTACAGAGGTGGTCTGAGGCATATTTCGAGGCACTGCTGCATTCATGGCGGATTTGCAGCACGATCAGTGATGGTCTTCATAACACAGTTGCGCCGCATCGCTGGAAGCAGGAGAACATGCACACATATAGTAGGCATAATGATGATCATAAAGCGAATTCGTCGCATCGAAGATGAAGTGATCATAGAAGGAGGCTGGAGCGCATGCGGAATTCGGGAGGCAGGACGTGGCTAAATATACACAACGTGGCTACCATACCCCTGTTCATGTACTGCGCGGACGCTGAGGTGCCCGGGTGGAAATCCATGGGCCCCATCCGCGGGAGGCACACCAAATGCAGAACTTCCGAGTCTCACGACAGCGACCTGAATTAAACACTTCCTGCCGTGTGCCAGCGCGGCATTGGTCATGCATTCGCAAGTAGGTAGCATGTTGATCTCATATTTTACTTCACTTTCCGGCTGCGCCGCCCCGATCGCCCCTGGCACAAATGATGCTGTAACATCCATTGCCTTGATCCCTCTCCCTATCCCAGCTACTCTCTCGTCACGGTCGAGCCTATTCCCGGTCTATCCTGTTCCCTTCTATTCTAACCTGCTCAATCCTGTATTTGCGACTTACATCCCCATCATTATTGTCCACTCATTATCTTGCTTATAGAAATTGACATTCCACGAATTGATGCGTGCATTCCTCCGGCGCTTTCAGCAAGCACGACTCCATATAGGCCGCAATCTCATAACATTTCTTAGTTAGCTCACCACATACACTTGCTTTGGCACAATTCCACGGCAATGTTACTCATGAATGCTTTCTGTGCGCTGTGCGCTGCATCATATGCCTATGCGGCTCCGTGAGTCGGTATCATGATCGTTTGGTCAGCAACGACCGCTGATAGAGACAACAAATAGTCAAAGACGAGCAGCATCGGGTTTCGATTGGGGGAGGGAAAAGATGCGAGGAGTGAATATCGGCGGCTGGCTGGTGTTGGAGCCCTGGATATGCCCATCGATCTTCCAGCGATTTCCAACCGAACGAGGAATCATAGACGAGTATACTTTGACGCAGTCGCTAGGAGCACAAGTGGCGGTCGACACTGTTCTGAGGCAGCACTGGGACACCTGGGCAACGTGGGCAGATTTCAAGAAGATTGCGGACTCAGGCTTCAATCTGGTTCGCATACCGATCGGTTATTGGGCATACGACAATTCGGACTCTCCCTACGCTACAGGCGCCGCAGTGTACATCGATGCGGCGATTGACTGGGCGAGATCAGTGGGTCTCAAGGTCATGATAGATCTTCATGGCGCTCCGGGGTCTCAGAATTGCTTCGACAACAGTGGACAAAAGTGCTCGGGACCTCAATGGCAGGCCGGAAACAATGTACAAAAGACCTTGAACGTGTTGTCTGTCATCCAGACAAAATATGGTGCTGCAATCTACGACGATGTGATAGCTGGAGTTGAACTTTTGAACGAGCCGCTCACACCCAGTCTGGATCTGAATAATTACAAGCAGTTCGTACGCGATGGTGAGTTGTCTTTGTGACGGGTTTACACGTCTCAACTACTGACAGCTTGCATCAGGTTACGGGAACCAACGTACAAGTAGCCAGTCCAGAGTTGTGGTTGTCCAAGACGGTTTCCAACCGACCAACTACTACAATGGCTTCCTCACTCCCTCCGACGCCAACGCCCAAAATGTGGCGATTGATCATCATGAGTATCAGGTCTTCTCTCCGGATCTGGTTGCCATGAAGCCTTGGCAGCACCGACAATACGTCTGCAATAACGCCTTTGTCTACAATGGCGGCGACAAGTGGACCTTCGTAGGCGAGTGGAGTGCGGCAATGACCGATTGCGCAGCTGAGCTGAATGGTTATGGCACTGGCGCACGGTACGATGGTACTTTCCCAGGCTCAACATTCGTCAAGTCTTGCGAAGGCATTAACAACATAGGAACGTGGTCTCAGGRGTTCAAGGATGATACCAGAGGGTACATTGAAGCCCAAATAGAAGCTTTTGAGCGCTATACCCAAGGGTGGGTGTTCTGGAACTTCAAGACCGAAAAGTCAGGCGCACCGGAGTGGGATGCGTTTGCGTTGATTGATGCTGGCATCTTCCCGCAACCACTGACGGATAGGAAATTCGGCACCATCTGCGCGTAGTGCCTTTTCACACAACAAGCTTTCTAATGTCCAAAGCTTCTGAGTTCTGCTTCCTGTTCTATGACGATTCACACTTTCTGTGGGCTATTAGACATAGCATACTCTCATGTGGTTCCATGTAGAATCTACGTTAAAGAGTTTCCAGCTCCACCTTCCAGGGATCTACCATAGTATGCCTTGCACTCGACGCTGACAGATTGACATCCACGGTTGGCCCAGTGCGCACTGACTGATTTATCGTGCTCGATATTGTCACTATCTTGACGACGGTAGCCAAGTCTATCGGAGATCGAAGATTCCATGCTTTTTCTACATCCAACTCCTCCATACAATAGCAATAATACGATTAAGAGACACTCTTAGAAGACATTTTTCGACGAGACATTCAAATCTCCGCAAGGCCGCTTCTATTCGTGCTTGTAGCTACCTACCTATTCGTGAGCGTTATCGCCCCTTCACTACAAGAAGAGCCATCGATTTCCAATATTCCCACCTCTTGGCCATTGATATCAAAGCCAATCAGCTTGTCCTGTAGCGGGAGCTTCGGGCACAATTTCCGCTCCAGTGGCACCACCAAAGTCGTCCTGCGGAAGCGGAATTCCTGGAGGGGGAGGAGCAGCGTATTGTCCGCCTTGGGGATGTGGAACGTCCTGTAACATCATATCCTTTGTCCATGTGGCAGGCGCAGCAATGATCGTATGGTTGGCCCATCTTGCATCTGCCGTGTCTGCGTCTCGGAGACCTGACGCCATATCAAAAGGACCGTCCCCGGTCATCTCCTTGATCTAGAAAAAATACCGTCAGTCTAGATTCGCGTGTCTACTACGCCTTTTTGCATCGGAGGTCATCCAGATCTATAGACCCCTCTCGGACATCTCAGCGCTCGTAGTCTGGCAGCGAATGACCACGATGTTGTAGCGAAAGTGGATCTTTGATCATGCAGAAACAATGGCCGATGCAAAGAACCGTCGTAATGGGAAAGATGTAGCGATTCAGCACTGCTTACCTCGTCCATCAGTTCATCGCAGGTAGGTCGGTCTGTATCCTTGTAGGCAAGACATCTGTAGAGCAGGGATAGTAGAGGCTCGCTGTAGAACAAGCGGGCGGTGAGGTCAAGTTGTGGCAGCACCTGTTTGAACGGCCAAGAATCAGCGCTTTGCCTTCAGCAGTGACGCACGTGAGTAAAGGTTTTTTGCATTCCCTACCTTGCTCTGAGCATTTTCCCACTCCACGTATGGGGGTTGGAGACCTTCCTCGCAAACCTGAATCTGGCGCATCAGTAATAAGTGGCAGGAGAGACCCTCGGAGAACTACTGACGATAAGTGACCAAATCACAACTCCAATATTCCACACGTTTGTCTTCGAGGACATCATCTTTGTTGTCCCATCACCAGCCGGTATAGCCCTTGCTTGTTCCGGAGCTCGGTTTCCAGGTGTGCCATGTGTACTGTAGTTCTCAGCTACCTTGTCGTTATCAGGTGGCATCAACAGAGCCAGCCCAAAGTCGGCCACTGTACGGTTAGCATGTTTCAAGCGATACAACCCGACCAAATTGGCTCACCCTTGCATGTAGGATATCCCCTGAAGCGATCGGTCGAATTCCAACTCAAAAATACTGTCAATCTGTTAGTCCCTGCACATATTAGACCGTAGGTGTGATCATGACGTTGTAGTCGAAATGTCGCTTTTCTTTCCAAGTGCAGTGACGTACCATTGGATATCTTCAGGTCTCTGTGAACTATGAGGTTCCAATCATCGTCGACTCCATCTTCGTATAGCGTGCCTTTCTCCATTAGCAAGCCCGCGGCGGCCAGGCTCAGGAATACCGACCACAGGAATGGCTCAGGAACAAGCCTCACAGTGGTCCTTAGATCATGATTCGGAAACAGTTCTCGTCTCGCGGCACCGTCCCAATAGGGATCATTCTTGGATCCAGAGCAGAAGTCGAACAGATCCCCTCCGGGACAAAACTCCATGTAAATGCGGTGGAAGAAGTCCCTCCTGCGGATCCTCCAATTCCGAATCCTGACAATGGTTTCTGACCCGACCTTGTCTCTTAGATTGTACATGGCTTGAATTTCAGTCGGAATACTGGATGGATCATCCGGGCCCTTCCAGTCGGTCCAAATTTCTTTGAGGTCCCAAACCTGACGCGCGATGCCCTTGAAGATTGAGTCCTTGATGACAACGTGCTGTGGATGTTAGGTATACTAGTTCCAGGTCAATGATATTCACACTCGACTCACATCAGCAACTCGTCCAGATGAATCCTGCTTCACAAATAGATTCGCTTTGCCAAACGTTCCCCCACCAAGATACCATTTGCCTTGCCATAGCGGACCAAGACCACCCTCGGCAATGCGCTTGCGCTCCGACAATCTCTCCATTGCAGCATGTTGCTCGTTGGGCAGGTTGTCGATCTCGTCTTGCAGTGTTGGAAACGCATCCTGGTAGTGCCGCGACAGGATTTCGAGAAGTTTAGCTCCGTAGTCGTCGTTTGGTAGACCCAACATTCTCCTAGCTTCTCGTAGTGTCTGGGCGGCGTTGTTCACGGATTCGAGAACCGCGAACAGACGCTTTTTGCCTGCAGCATCTGAGGGAAGAGAGAATTAGCGATTTGGTCTACAGCTTCCAAATCCAATAGCTCCAGAAGGCCAATGTCTCTTGGAGTGTGGGAATGGATAGCTTCTGGTGGTGGGAATTGACGTACAGTCGGCAAAATCTGGCCTATCGCTCTCTTCACCATATGCATCATCATCGTCGTTGCCGGATCCTCGATAGTCCTGGGTCGAGGCAACGTAATTCCTAGCTGTTTGGTACTTCTGCTGCTGGGTGAGGAAGTTGTCCGCCGCGTCTCCTACAAGTATTTGATTCCGTGACGACAGACTTTCCCATACCATATTAAGAAGATTGTCAAGTTCGACGGGGAAAGGCGCGGCTTCATGTTTCCCGTTGAATTGGCGCCAGGCTCCACGCTCAAACTCCTTGAGATTCCTAATGGCGTTATCCATCCTGTCGGTGGTGCTGCTCGTCGGAGAGATGTGCCGCGTACGTTGCGCGGCTTGCGCGGCCACGCTGAACACTTACTATACCATGACTCCGACCGCATACAGCTATTGTTGCCGTCGAACAAAGAAGTACATCCTGATGCATTCGTCGAGCCTTCCTTTGTTCGACACCGGAGCTCAGTAGGGTGCAATGCGCACTGCCAAATTCCAGACTGCGTGTGATGTCTTTACATAGGTATGAAACACCTGTTGGAAGGTACGGCAGGCACTAGAACCGCTTCCCATCTTGATTGACGCATGTTGCTGCCTCACTCGCATGATGTGAGCTACTAGCACTGCCTACATGTCTTGTATGTCACCATCACGTAATGGATCATGAGCACGTAATCGTCAGCGGAATCAATTGTACACGAGTGTAGTTGAAGTAGAGGAAGTCCAGCGTTTCGACGCTTCTAGGTATGATGTGTAAGGGAAGGTCGAGAGGGCTCCAGCTTGGGGGTATGTTTTGCGGTCGGCCAGGACAAACGAAATGAATGCACAGAAGGCATCATCCGCTCTGTCCCCGACTACCCTTGTGACATGTCGAGATGTCGTAAGTTTTGTGGCCTGAACACAATTCGTTGATGGAGTTTCGAAGGTCGTGGGATGGTGAGTATACAGCGGCAGGGCAGTGACGGCCGAGTTGGAAATGACCCCCGAAGATATCCCGAGCGCCGCTCCTACCTTACCCCACGTTCCAATCCAACCTTGAAACCCAAGCAAATCAAAGTTGCCGCGTCACTTCTGTCCACTTGCATCTTCTGGACAACCCTGGAAATCATGGACGACGACAATATTGCCAAACGGCGCGTTGGCCGACCGCCCAAGTACGACTGGAGCGATAAAAAGGAGCTGTGCTTCCGCCTCTACGTCGAGGAGAAGAAATCCGGCGCCGAGATCGCCCAGTATTTTGCAGAGCGTCTGAATGTCGCGCCCGAAGACCTGCCATGGTGAGTGTAGACGATGCTCAACAATGCCGCGAATCGGAATCTGATGGCATTACAGTCGGCGGAGTTTCTTGCGACAGTTCTCGCTATGGGGCTTCATGCCGCACAAGAAGAAGCTCACCGCGGATGATCAAGATGCTGCCGCGGCTCGCATCAGGGAGCTGTGGGAAGCAAACGTCAATCAGACCGACATCCGTGCCACWTTAGCTGAAGAAGGATGGTCGTTAAGCCGACATGACTTCTACAAGTTGTGGGCAAAAGATGGCCTCTCTCTCCGCAGTGATCGAGGATTCAAGACCCTTGGCGCCGATGGAGCTGTCAAGAAGACTCGCAAGAGACGTGCCACCCACGACGCGGATCCGTTCATGGCAGAGCTGGTAATGCATCCTCTGCGCCGCTTTGACTACTCACGCTGACCTTGTTAGGAGGCCGCTGCTGCACTGCATGAACCCGAAGCAAATGCAACCTACGACAACGCCGACGAGCTGATGCCCTCTCTCGATCCCGAGCAGGAGATGAAGCGCATCCAGCGCTTGAACGACCTGCAAAGGGAAAGCGACGAGAGGTTGCATTCGGGAAAGCGCCGTCGCCGGATTCGAGGCTACGGCCACTTTCCTCCAGATGCGCCTGAAGTTGAGCCTCGCTATTCCTCAGAGACCACGCTGGACGAGTGCAAAGCATTCTTGCATCTCACTAACGAGCACTATATCACCGTGCGTAAAGACTACCAGACCATCTGCGAGGAAATGGGCATCWTCAAGAAGACCGAATGTGCAGACGGCATGTGGGAGGAGTCCAAGCGGCGCCTCATCCGCGAGAACATGCATCTTAGTGCGATGCTACATCCCCTTCAGCCAGAACAGGAGAAGAAGACCAACGCACTGGACTGTATATGCATGGACGTCACGAAACGTATGCGGGTAGCAGGCAAGGCCATCACCATCGCGGAGGCAAACAACTTCCTCGGCATCAATCCACGGGAGAGCAAGGCTATCCGACGATCTTTGTACGAGATCTTCACGGCCGAAAATTTCGAGTCTCGACTTTTCTGTGGTGAGGTGAGTGCTGCTGACTCTGGCTTCCTCGTGAGGCCTCCACTAATACATCAAACGTGCAGGAGGGATGGAATCAGCTTCGACAAAGATGGATCGACTCGAATCCGAAACTGGGACAAGCTCTAGCAGAAGGAGTGCCGCAAAAGGCTCGATCTGTGGATATCCTCTGTCGTGACACGATGAAAAGATATCAGGTAAGCATCGCAAACGAAATTGGAAGAGATTGCTGCCGGATTCCATACATGCAGTGCAAGATAGCTCAGCTGACTCCTCGGGGCGCAGGGCGATAAGATTAAGGTCGGTGCTCGGCTCCTACCCTCACGGCAGAATGTCAATCATGGTCCTGGACCGGGGCCTGCTTGGGCCGCTCCAGCACCACGGTCTAAAAGCATCATCAATGCTAAGACTGCCGGGAGTGGTGAAGGTTCAACGCCAACGACTCATGTTCATACCCAGATGCCCTCTCAAGAGCTTACCCACAACGGCTTCGGTGATGGGAATTTCAACTTCGACCTTGACCCGGCGCTCTCGGCATCTCTCATGCAGCCACCTTCACTACCAACGATCAATGCATATTTCAGGCTCGGACAGGGATCGCACATCATAGGTCATCATCCCAAGATGTGGCTAGGCAAGCTGGTATCCCCCACAATGGAGTCTCTGATTGCCAATGCTACAAGCAAAGCGGGAGCCGCCACGGTTTCGAACATTAGCGGCATCGTCAAGAATGCGGACGGCACCGAAGACAGCTGGGTGATCGAGACGACCGATGAACTTGAGGTTTACCTGTCCGAAGCCAGCGATAAACCAAGTTTCTCCGTGGTGCTAAACGGTGGATATGCTTGATCCATGCCTTTGCTGCATGTTTTAAGAAGGTTATATCGAAATCGAGGAAGCGTGTCGAAACGGATCTTCGGCCGAAGGCAGATGCTACGAATTCTGTCGCTTAGAGAGCCTTCATCTCACGAAACTGGCTCGATACTTCGACGCTTGATGAGTGTATTAGACCTATCTCTCTGTCCGCACTAGCGCTAAAGTCTAAGTTAGGTGAATGAATTGCGTAATACAAGACACATGAATATCTACATCTTGCGCAAAGACATGGCGAATGCGTTCTTCCCCCATTTCTACATATCCTATGGTACTCACACGTTCAATGATTGAGCCAACATCACCATGGTGTTTTTTGGCGCTAGCGTGCTCATTGTACTTTTTTTCATGAACTTTTCCGGAGAATTGCTGCTTTGTCACATATTCACCATGGTCTTTATCCCGCTCGCACGAAATGTTTGTTCGAACATACTCCTTGAGACACATACAAACAGCCACCACCAAGCATTATGAGCGACGTCGATCCAGAGTGGGTGGAATTCTTCACGTGGTCCAAAGTTCAGATCACCCAGGCACAGGGCTTCCGTCCGGGTCTCAACAGGCTGCTACACGCAAACCTGCGTGAAAAATGGGACGACATCATTGATCAGAACGAGTACCTCCGAGCTATCAGGCGATACGAGCAGCGAGCATTGGCGACTGCGGAAGTCAGGAGTTACAGCGACTTACATCAAGGGGAGCTTGGTCGGTATCTGCGAAGATCTCTGGCCCGGTCCATTGCAATCGCCATTCACAGCTTGAATTCAAGCCTTAAGCGACTGCAACAGGTCCAGAGGAAACGTAACAAACGCGGCAAGAGGAGCACTTTTACTGCCATCATTCGTTACCACGACCGACTGATCAAGGAAGGAGAAGACGAAATCCTCATGTCAAAGCAGACGGTAGTCAGAGAAGCTGTGGAAGAAATGCTCGACAGTATCCCCGACCTCCCGGACCAGGTAGTGGAATACATAACCGATGCATATCAGCAACTTCCGTGGGAGGATGCCGAAGAGAACGACATCACCGATCGCGAAGTGACAGTTCAATTGAGAGCCGATATATTCGCAGCAGAAGACTACGGCGATCTCGATATCCTGGATTGGTCTACCAAAGAAACTCCCATGGTCACCATCAGGGCCGACCGCGACGCAGGCCGAATCCAATGTGGCGGGCACGACTTACGCCAGCAGGAACTTCAAGTAGACGTGCGAGACGGCGATCCAGATCTGTTTCTGCGAGATTACCTGAGCAACGAATGGCGAGATTACCTGCTGGAATTCAAAACGATTAGGATGCGGGACAGACCAATGCCTATCTGGGTGATCCAGGCCGCGAAATCGAGAGCAGAAATGCTGTGGGACCATGATGGCACCAGAGTCTATCCGCCGGAATTGGACCACAGTGACCTTGATTGGACATTGGACAAGCTTCTGGAAGTTGAGAATCGATTCTATGCGGTAAGATTATGTCCCACAGAAATTGCGAGATGCAATAACAAGCAAAGTAGCAGCTAACCCAGCAATAATAAACAGGACCGCAAAACCAAAACCTGGCCAACAGGAGTCGAATACGCAGTCGCCGAGCACCTGGACATGCTTACCAACCGTCCAGAATACATGCCAGACTTCCAAGCGACTTCCAGACCTGTATACTTTGAAACTACCAAGATGTTGCGAGCTGGCCGGAGAGCTTTGCAGCATGCCTGGGAGTCGAAACTTTGGAAAATGGTACAGATTGATCCGAGACCTGTTAATGAGGTCAAGGCGACTCTTGCATTGTATCACAAGGCGTTGAGGCTCTTTGATACGAATCCTCTTACTACGGGGCTGGATCGAAGGTGGTTTTCACCAGAGTTTGAGGCGGATTTGAAGAGGGCGAAGTGAAATTTAGAAATGAATGTGACTTCTTCACGCAAGAGATTAAGTTCAGCAGTAGCAGACCGACACTTTTCGCGCAGTATCTGTATTGAGACAATAATTAATGAGATCCCACACTATCCCACGGCTTCATTGCGATGCGTGTGCAGATAGTCTACTACATCAACCCTAACCCTAACACGGCATTCATTCTATAAGCAAATACACTTCACGAATCGTCAGGGTTATCTTTATCGCGCCGTGGATAGAAAGTCGAGCAAGAAAACAAACCTGTACTGACTCATTCTTATCCCGACCATTCATATGATTCATGCTGATTATATACGCTCGCGTGTCCAGGGGTATCAACTTCGTCAAAATCCATCATCCTACTACCACCCAGCGCGGTCTTTTCCTCTCTTCTCTCTCCATGTAATGGGAGCAAAATGTAAACATATGGCTATTATACGCCCCAGTAGATCGTCATCGGTCGTGAATGTCTGCTCGACGCCAATAACTCTTCAAGCCCGCATTCGAAAACGCTAACATATAGAAATCGACTCATGGACGCCACGACTGCACTCCCCTCAACAGAACGAGTATGATGCCGGGACACTGCTGTCAGTGCAGTTCAAGGTGTAGACATTGCAGCGATGGCCTCTCGTTCTTGCTGCGTAAGCGTATCACTGTCCGAGGCGTTGGTGGTGCTGGGCGCCATGGAGCTCGCGTCTTCGGCTTGGACTCCATTCTCAGAATCTGCGCCAGCAGCAGCAGAAGTCTGCTCGTCTTCCCCGATCCCGATTCCGAGACCGCTGCCAAATTCGTCCTTCAACCCTGGAGGACGCTCGCGCCTTGCTCGTGCCTTGGCCAGGCTGATGGTTTTCTGACTGTAGGTAGTGGTGACCACTCCGGTATCGTCTCTGTCGATGGTTGCTTTCATGAGTGCAGCCATCCACAGTCTGCCTTCTTGTCGGGAATTCACGGCAAAGTAGTGCACAGTGGGCTTTGTAAAGTTCACTCCCTTTGCCAGCCCGGCCTTGGGCGGGACGAGCTTAAAGATGAACAGGCCGTCGTCTTCCTCCCCTTCCCTCGCCGGATGATCGCGGAGATCCTGTTCAGCTATTGTGGGAGTCGTATTATAAACTGGGCTCGAGGCGTTGCCCGCAGCTCCCGTTACGGTCGCATGAAAGCCAGTCAAGGTTTCGTTGTGCGCTGGAAGCACTTTGTGGAACGAAATGTCTATCAGACCTTTTTCTTCGGTGTCATCATCCGAGTAGTAATAAGACAACCGCCTTCCGCGCAATATGAAAAGCCGAGGCTTCCAAGTTGTCATCAGGGAACTACTCTTTTTCTTCATCCAGCCCGCGTAGTCGCAGGTCAACATCTGCTCGGCAGGGGTCTTGATCTCAAGACCTCTAGTGTATGCCGAGGTGAGCTTCTTAGTCCTCGTGCGCGGCCTTTTCGTGCTGGCCGGAGGCGGCATCAGGCCGCCCGATCCAGTGGACGTGCGCGATGTCTTGTCAGATTTGCTGAGTTCCATGCTTCGATTCTCGGTGCTCGGGGTGGACGATTCAGTTCTGGTTGGGGAGGTGACGGGCTTGGAGTGGGGTCCCATTACTTTTTCGTCTTTGGTGACTGCATCGCTGATCGATCTGAGCCCTGTGAACTTGGCTCTGGCATGGGAAAAGGAGGAGAACATTCCGCTGTTTATGCCGGAGGGACTGGGTGTGGCTTTGTCGCTCGAAGCATCACTCGCGTTGTCGTGCGTCTTCGAAGAGCTGCTTGGGGTAGCKCTGAGCGACTGTTTGAAGTTGGGCTCGAGTTTAGTAACAATGGGAGGCATAGCCGGGGACTGTGCTGCCATGACAGGCTTGCTGTGCATCGTAGGAGATGTGGGAGAACGGTAGCTACCGAAACCCAAATCCATGACCCTTTTGACACTTTCCACGCGCGACATTTGATCGACCGGGCTGGATGGCTCGTAGGTACCGTCTGCCGTGAAATCACTGCTGAGTTTTGATTGAGACAGCCCGAGTGTTGCAGAATTCCGTTTCAATAGCACGCTTCTGCGAGTCCTGGAGTCGGCTTCGTTGGATGAAAAGTAGCCGCGATCGGCATCCTCAGGAGGCGCAGTGTCGAGGAACTGTGTCCTGCCCGCCAGGACATGGGAGTCTGTGCTGGCAGTATGCCCGTGTCGGGGTTTGCCGTTTGGCTGTGATGGCTGTCCTGGGAGCCACGCTCGTTCGATCGATGGAAGCTTGCGGTGGCCCGCGCGACTAGCGCCATCCGTGGAGGTGGAGTCTATGCTTGAATGTCTCCGTGAGTGATTTAAATTGCGGACTCCTTGAGCTGAAGGCCGGTACGTGTTCTCCTGTCGTGACATTGAAGTCATGCTCTGCAGCGGCGACAAACCAGAGTTGTCCCGTCTGATAATCGGTGGCGATGCCAAGTGAGACATGGTGGACTGCGTGGTACTACTGCGTATTGGAACAGTGTCATCGCCCTGCCGCTTAGTGGCTAGTGCTCGTGGTAGTGAAGCAGATCCGAAGGTCGAGCTCCGGTTTCTAGCCACATCGGCGCCGGCATCAGTGCTGGCATTGTCCTCGTCGCCATCCAGCAGGGTAGAGTACTCGGAAGCGCTTCGAGCTGGCCTCAAACTAGCACTTTGTCTGACCTCCTCGTGCAGGGCCTTGATTTTATGCCAGGTCTTCAACCTGCGACCCACGGACCCCAAGTCGAACTCCTTGATGAATACACTGTTCTGATCCATGGCGAGCAGCACTTCGCCGCTGATCTCCTGCTCAACGAACACGTCACAGTGAGCCTTCTCCACGCCGTGATCCTCCAGGTACTCAGCAACGCGAGCCGGTGTCCATGCCATGACTTCTTCCTCCGAATGAGTCTGCCGCTCTTCCTCATCGGTCTCGTGTCCTGCAATGTAGGAGCGACGAATGCTGGGCTGCTCTCCTCTGGAATACATGCTGCCACGAGTGTCTCGCTTGTGGCCGCTGGCATATGATACACGCGGGGAATGCATGTCGGTAATGTGCTCGTCGATGACGGATAGTGTCTCGCTCATGACCGGCGAGTCGGATGTGATGGTGAAGGTGCGGCCACTCAGTGACGCAGTCGAGGGCAAGGATGTACGGGTCCCAGACTGTGTGGAGGGTAACGCCGCGTTGATGCTGGGAGGAGGTGGTAACGACTGTGTGCTGGAGGCAGAGGGGATTCGAGGTGAAGCGCTGGACACAGCGGACTGCGCTGGCCGGCCGACGCCACTGCTGATGATACGTGATGCGCCTCCATTGCTTGCGAGCGTGCCCTTGGGCGCTGGGGTGGTGTATACTGCCGGCTGTCAGCTGTTGTCCGTCCTGAACCAGGCCTAGCTCCCATCTCGAATGCTCTCTCTATTCCGCAGCATACCTTCGGGAAACAAGCCGCTGTTACCATTCGTCAGGTGCTTGCCGAGAAACCTGTTGAGCGTGGCAGTTAGCAGGCGGAGTGGTGCGAGCGTACTGTAAAAAGTCTGTCACATGCCAGCCATCGCCAAAATCATCGTCCCTACGCTTGCGTTGTTAGAGTCCGCTCAGATCGTTCCACCATCAAGTCCCCGCTCTCAGTCGCGTCCACATGTAATGCGCCGTGGCCAGCACCGACATGTCTCACGTGAAGACCGGGGGTGGGAAGTAGTGCGCACCTCTCGAACAGTTCAATGCGATCGCCTTTGGCCAAACTGAGCTCGTCCGGGCTCCGTGCGATGAAGTCGTGGATCACCAGCAGAATGCTCCCTGCTACAGCATTGCTAGAGCCCTGTCGCTGCGCCATGGCGATATATTGCCAGTCTGAAAAGCTGTCTCAATAGCAGTCTGGGGTCTCTAAGACGCTCTGTGCCCGGTGTCCGGCCCCTGCTGGACAATGCTGGCCCGCCAGCCGCCAGCGATTTCTCTAAGTACAAATGAGATTCTTGATGGCCGACAGCATCGATGTCGGCGCTGTGGTGTTGAATCAAGGTTAAGATGGAAGGGGAGGATGGGATGACAACGAACAACAGTGCATAGGCTCATTGCATAGCGTGGAGTCTTAGCGTGCTTCCGATCGCGTGAAACAGCCATATCAAGTGAATGATTGGCGGACGAAGCGAGCTGGCCTGTGCCATCTGAGTAGATCAGCTATCGCTAGTGGTGCGGCCTTACCCGCATGCCTCAGTATAGACCTACGGCAGCCATCGCCAAAACCGCATTCAGGTCATGCTTAAGCCATCGCAGGTTCCAGAAAAAGTCGCAGAAGCAWTGAGAAGGAGAATGCAGGTTGTATCAGCGGGAGCCTTGGATGAAGACAATACGAGACCACGGGTTCGAAACCGAAAGGGCAAGAGCGAGGCGGTCGAGGCAGTCGCGGTCTCTCCATGGCGGAGTCGGTTCGACATGAATTCCTGAAAACATACGGACACCCAGCATACACATGGTAGCCAACAGTGTCAACGGCGCCTCCTTGCCGTCACCGGCGCCATCGGACGAAGGCTATAGCGCGGGGACAGCGACCGGGAGAAGGACGACAGAGGATGTGGCTTTGAACATTCCAGCACCGTCTACCTCTGCTTCTGCATCCCCCATCATCACGCAATCGTCCATCTTCACGCCTCACTCGCACCAGCACTTCACAAACATGGGCGCACCTCAAGCAACTTTCCAGGTAGGAATGCAGCCACAATCACAATCACGACAATTCCAGCAGCCAGTTCGCCAACATTCCCCACTTCAGACCCAGTGGCAGTGGCAGCGGCAGGAAAGTTGTATTATTCACTGTTGCGAGCTGGGTCGTACGCTAACATTTTACAGGGTCAGCGCCAGGGCAGCCATTCACGAACAAATAGCATCAATCCATCTGCGACCATGTCTGGAGTGACTGCTAGACCCTTACGTACTCCATCAATAGTGCCGTCAAATCATCACGGTCATCCGATGCCAACCCAGATGCATATTTCAGCCTCGCGCAGGGCAAGCGAAGATTTGCTCGATGAGATCAGCCGGAATGAGAAATCACTAAGCCAAGGTAGGTTGCAAGTTGCGTACGCTATGGTTGTATCAAAATGCTGATGGTCGCTAGCTGGACGGCTTACACCGACCAACAATGGCCGGCTCTTGCTGCTGAAAGATGYCGTTTCGCAGGGAGATTGGTTCTATCAGATTCTGAGCCAACTCTTCTGTCTACGTACATTAGCGCCCGACACGCTGCCACAATCAATACGCGGAGTCGATCCAGAGTCTTTCGAAATGCTAGATGCTCTGCTGTGTTCTAACAAGGATGTTGACCCGGAGTTGTTACGTTTCTTCGCGCGCTTCCCCGAACCAATTATGAACATTTATTCAAACCCCTCCGGAGAAGCCAGAGAACTATATGAGGACAGGCTTCGCATGGTAAAGGATTTCTTGACCAAGCTACCACTGCAATGGCATAGTCTGGTGCGCGGCTGTCAAGCACTGCAAGCGTAAGTTCTCCCATCGAGGGGTTGTGCAAGCCAGTGCTGACTTCTCTGTAGTCCTCCATTAGTTCAGGACATGATTGAGACGTTGGGACTGCAGTCCGTCATCTTACAGACTACAGCATTCCGCGCAATTGCAAGAATGTTTTGGGGCCTGGGTGAAACGAAAGGCATACGAGCGCTCGAACAGCTCCATCGCCTTGACCAGGAGACGTTCTATCGACAAGGATGGCGTCGGAACCAGGCGGTACGTTTGCTTCGGGTGGAGAAGTCACGATTAGCAGCACAGCTAATCCCATACGTCATCCAGGAGAAGAATGTGTGTTAWCAACATTACCAATTCATCCTGCAGAAATGGTTACAAGCTGCAGGCGAGCAAAGGGCCAATTTCATAACGCCGCCCGAGGTGCTACAGTACTTCAAGCAGATCCCGCAAAGTACGCTGTTGGCACTACAACAACGGCAACATCAGCAACATCAGCAGCAGCAGCAGCGGCAAGCGCAGCAGATCTCCCAGGTACACATAGAACTCGAGATACGCGTCATTATGGGCGTGCTGACCTTTATATATAGGCTCAAATGAATAACCAGCTGTTGTCGCCAACTCTGCAAAACCAGCACCAAATGCAAATACAGATGCAGATGAACGCCCAAGCACGGGCTCAGGGTGGGCACAGCCCGATTGTACAGCAGCAGTCACAGAATTACACACCGCAGATGCCCATGGCACCACCGGGGCAGC
This sequence comes from Ramularia collo-cygni, assembly GCF_900074925.1. Taxonomy (NCBI): domain Eukaryota; kingdom Fungi; phylum Ascomycota; class Dothideomycetes; order Mycosphaerellales; family Mycosphaerellaceae; genus Ramularia; species Ramularia collo-cygni. Next base: position 562,342 of record NW_019716258.1, read on the forward strand.
AGATGCCATTGGGACACCCACGTCAGAGAGTTCCTTTCTTCCCGCGTTCAGAGTGTCAGCCGCGCGCGCAGCCGACGCACCCGGATCCAAATCGTTCCGCACTACATCAGGCACATCTCCGTAGTCCCATATTAGGCCCAGTCACTCCGGAGCCAGGCGCTCCGCGTTTGTACAGACATGTGGTGGGCTATGGAATGCCACCAACGAAGCTCAAAAGGGCGGCGCCCGTTCAACATATCGCTTTCACGGTCTCAGAAGCCACCTGGAAAAGACTGGCGAGGAACGATATGCCTCTCAAACCGGGCGAGCCGCCTCGGCGTACACTGACGGAGCAGTCGCTTAATCTGCGCCTGCGCTGTTGTGCTTGCCCCACTAATGGGTTTGCGACCGAGAGCTCCTGGGTTATCGCCGATGGCTACTGGCCTGAAGAGATGTCCTTCCAGTTGAACGGAAGCGACCTCGAGACACGGCGAAAGTTACATCACGGCCGATATCTGCCGATCGACTTGACCGAGTTTATTCGCGAAGGGAGCAATGTCTTGCAAATTACACTCAACCGCATGGACCGAGATCTCCCAAAGGCGAATTTCGCTGTGGCTGTCGAAGCGGTGGGCATCATGACGCACGAGACCATTATAAACAATCTCAAGCGGATATCTGCGGCGGAATCTCTAGAGTCTATCAAGAGATCTTTGTCGGGAGAAGACTGTGGAGACGACGACATCGCCGTCACGTCGAGTACTATGACGATCAAGCTGACAGATCCTTATTCAGGCTGTAACATGGTCAACATACCTGTAAGAAGCTCCGAGTGTTTGCATTACGACTGCTTCGATCTCGAGGTCTTCCTCGGCCAATGCCGCCGTCCGCACGAAGGCTGGCCCACGATCGTGGATTGCTGGCGTTGTCCTCTTTGCCGCAGCGATGTACGTCCCCAACTGCTTATTGTCGATGAATTCCTGCTAGAAGTCCGGAAGAACTTGGCTAAGCAGAACGCAATGGACACCCGCGCCATCGTCGTGGAAGCGGATGGCTCGTGGAAAGTGAAGAAAGAGGAGCGAAAAGGCGTGCGATCGTCTTCTCTAGAGCGAGAAGAACGTCGCAAGCAGAGTGCGGCAACACCCACTCCGGCGCCGAAGAAAGTGATAGAGGTCATTGAATTGCTGGACGATTGAGAAATTTAGCGATGGCGCTATTCGAGGTTGGCTGTTTGAAACCGGGCGGAAATGTTGCATTTATCTACCCGGTGGACTTTGTGGCGTTGGCTGGTATTGCCCTTCCGTACTATAGATATCCACTTTGCGAACTGAATGTATTTGGACCTTCAAGCGGTCATTCGAAAGTAAAGAGTGGTAGGCAGTCTCGTGATCAGTCCTAGTCGCGCGTGAGACGCGTCGAATTTCGAGGACGCTTCAGCCTTGTGAGCCATCGTGACGCCAATCATTGCCGACGCAGGAACCTCACTTTGCCTTCAACAACTTCATCAATTCTGGAACCTCCGAAAACAACACACCAACACTTCACGCCTTGCTGCGCACAACATGGTCTACATCCGCTTCAATCTTTCTTAATCACCGACGTCCTCTCTACGACGTCTCCGGCTCGAGGCGCGAAGATGGACCTACAACTGTTGCCCCAGACTGCCAGCCAGGATGAGATTGACGATGAGCTCGCTTTCATCGCTGTCATGACTGAAACTCTGGATCARGGCGCAGACGACTACCATGACAGACTGAGGAATTGTGAGCTTGCCAGAGCACACTGTCACCAGCTTCTGCAAACTCTCCACACAAGACAGCGCCAGCAAGGTCACTTTGCAGGTGAGGCTATRGTTCATGATGGTCCAAGTGACCAGCCGCCGCCCGAAAACATGTGGCAGATGGCGGGCGGACGACCAGGCAGTAATCACAGCAGCAACAGCGGTACATCGTCGTCAAGTCCGTATGCGCAGGTTGCGAACCAACAATTTATCCCTGCAGCGAATGGGGTGAAGCGACCTCGTCCAGATTCGGTCCATGCTGGTTCGTCAGATTATGCAATGAAGCGAGCAACGGCTTCGAATGGATCCTTTGAGGCGGTCGACGGTCGTGCGAGAGCGGACGGTCGCGAGAGGGCCCGAGCGAAAACCGCCGCCGTGGAAGCGGACGCCAGAAACCGGCATGAAATGCAGCAGGCAGATGCTAGGCTCGCTGCTGCGCTGGCTGCAGATCTCAATCAATCGCCTTCTGCTTTTGCTTCTTCATCTCGACCTGCGACCCAGAGCTTTCAGACAACTTTCAACTACAACGGGGGTTACCAACGACCTCCGCCAGCGCAGACGCCGCCCTCATCCTCGAGACAGCCTCGGCCATACCAAATGACCCCGGGCCATCGAGAACAGCCAATGCCCACGCCGCTGCGGCAGTCCGCTGCGCCATCTATCAAACGAGAGCCGTTCAAGTCAGAGCCTGGCTTTTCGCAGCACCAGAATGTCTTGCGGAGGCCACAGCAGTCTACTACCACGGTCGTCGATCTCACAATTAGTGACAGCGACGATGATGACATCGCTGAGATTGCTCCGGATCGCTTCAGACCGAATAACATTCGCCAGCAAGCCGTACCGATAAGACCTTTGCAGATGCCAGGTGCATATCCTACACCGAACATGGCCATCGGTGGACGGTACGGCGACGGCAACGCCATCCCTCATAACAACCCCGGCTTCCTGCAACAAACAATCCATGGAGCTGTCAATGGTCTGAACTACGCAGTCAGTGGGATGGGTGGTCAAATGCATCAACTTGCGAATATGTTGTATGGCACAAGCAGCGCGCAGCCATTTGATCTCTCCGGCGACGACGATGATTTGACCTATGGAGGGGGAGCTCGAGCCCTACCCGGTTATGCTGGCAATGAGAATCTGTACCAACAGCGCTTCGATGCCATTGCTGCATACGACACAACACAATCCAAGGAAGAGATCCAAGCTCTTCTGGAGAACATCCGGCCCGATGAGGATATGCCAGCTCACCTCCGAGTTCAAACGCCAGAAGACATGTCTGTGCAACTCCACAAGTACCAAGAATTGGGTTTGACATGGCTGCAAAAGCAAGAAAGCGGCTCGAACATGGGAGGCATCCTTGCCGACGACATGGGCTTGGGTAAGACGATCCAAATGCTGTCCCTGATGGTCACTCGCAAGTCGGAAGAGCAGCGTTGCAAGACCACTTTGATCATCGCGCCTCTTGCATTGATGCGGCAGTGGAAACAGGAAATCAAGGACAAACTCAAGCCTGGTCGATCCGCGCTCACAGTGTTTACTCATCACGGATCTACAAAAGCYAAGGACTGGCAAGAGTTGCGTCAGTAAGTACAGTGAAGGACAAAAGGCATCCCCTGCAGATTGGGGAGAGAATGTCAACGACGAGGCTTCGACGCAGATGTGAACTGCTGGGATCTCTGAGCATTTTTTCTGCCTATTTCTGAGCAACGCTAACCCTTTTGCCCTTTGCTTTCAGATACGATGTTGTTCTTACAACCTTTGGCAGTATTGGTGTCGAAGTCAAGAAGATGGAGACGTTCCGATTGCGGCAAGCGCAGGATCCCAACGCGCGGCCACACTCGAGTGAGAAGTGCATCTTTCTGGATCCTGATGCCCGCTGGTACAGAGTCATTCTTGACGAAGCTCAGGTATGCTCTGCATGTGCTGCTTTGGATGCACAACTAATGTATACCGCAGTGCATCAAAAACAGGAATACGCAAACTGCCAAGGGAGCATGCATGATCAATGCAAAGTACCGTTGGTGTGTAACGGGAACTCCGATGATGAATAACATCGAGGAGCTGTACTCCCTTGTCCGCTTCCTGCGTATAAAACCATACTGCGTGTGGGACAAATTTCGAATCGACTTCAAAACGCCCATGAAGTCCGGAAGCGACGAGACCAAAGGACAAGCGATGCAGCGATTGCAAGCACTGTGCAAGGCGGTCATGTTGCGCCGCACAAAGAAGAGCACCTTCGAAGGCAAGCCAATATTGGTGCTCCCCGAGCGCTTGACCACGGTGGACAACCCCGTGTTTGGCGAAGATGAAAAGAACTTCTACGATGCCATCGAGCAGCAAACTCAACTTCAGTTCAACAAGTATCTCAAGAGGGGTACTGTCGGCACCAACTACTCTGCCATATTGGTCTTGCTGCTGCGTCTTCGGCAGGCATGCTGCCACCCGCATCTCATCAAAGACTTTGGCGTATCTGCTGCCGCCGACATGACTGAAGATCAGATGCTGGAGTTTGCTCGTATGCTCGAGCCAGCAGTTGTTGCACGCATCAGAGAGTCCGGTGGTAACTTCGAATGTCCGGTATGCTACGATGTGACGCCAAACCCCGCAATATTTGTGCCTTGCGGACATGATACTTGCTCCGAGTGCTTCACTCGTCTTGCTGACCCTGCCAACGCCATCCAGCATGGTGATGAGGCGGGTGGCATCAGATGCCCGAATTGCCGTGGAGGAATCGATCCCAAGCGTTTGACCGATTTCACCAGCTTCAAGAAGGTCCACATGCCGGAGTTGCTCAACGAAGGAGAGCGCGCCGGTGATGCAGAGGAAGACAGCGATGCCGAGGACGATGATACGCCTGACTCTGATACGAGCGCTGATGACAGTAAGTAAAGCAAAGGCATCAGACCCCGGGTTTGCAAGACCATATCAGTGGGGAAGTCTCTGCACGTCTGTAAATTGGGGAGGTTTCGGAGAGCGCATTGCTGATCATTCTCGCTATTAGGCAGCTCCGGTGGCGAGTCAGACGCCGAGTCAGACGATGAAGACGATACGCTCGGTGGTTTCGTTGTTAATGATGATGATGATGTCGAATTCGAGTCGGACAATACCGATGCTGATTCCAACGCTGTTAAAGGCGAGAGAACCGAAGTCAAGATCAAGGCTGAGCGAGCTACCGCTGGGTCTTCTGACGCTGCCGGAAAGCAACCCAAGGTCAAGAAAGAAAAGAAAAACCAGAAGAAGAAGCGATCGAAGAAGGGCAAGGGCAAGCAGAAGCAGAAGACAGAAAAGAAGGTTGCAAAGGGGACTTCTCTCGCAGATTTGAAGAAGCTGGCAACGCGAAACAAGGCCGCCAAGAAGCAGTATCTGCGCCGTCTTCGCAAGGGTTGGATCAGTTCTGCCAAGATCGACAAGACGATGGAGATTCTGACTGAGGTGATGTCGGGTGAGAAGGTGAGTACGATCTTTGTCCGATACCTTTCGCCTACAGCTAACCTCTTCGTGCAATAGGGTGAGAAGGTTTTGATCTTCAGCCAATGGACGTCCCTTCTGGACCTTCTCGAGATCCCTATTGATAACGAGGGATTCGGCTATCGTCGATACGATGGTTCCATGAGCCYGGACATGCGTGGGGAAGCCGTGGACGATTTCAAGGACCCGCGCAAGGATGTTCGCATTATGCTCGTCTCTTTGAAGGCCGGCAACGCTGGACTGAACCTGAATGTGGCTAGCCAGGTCATCATTCTCGATCCATTCTGGAATCCCTACATTGAGGAGCAGGCCGTTGACCGCGCGCATCGCATTGGTCAACAGAATGAAGTGACMGTGCATCGTGTGCTCATCGCGGAGACCGTTGAGGACCGCATCATCGCGCTGCAGGAGAAGAAGCGCGCTCTGATCTCGGAGGCGCTTGACGAGAAATCTGGACACAACATTGCGAGACTCGGCGTGCAGGAGCTCGCCTATCTTTTCGGTGTGACACATGACCCATCGCAGCGCATCAACTACACTGCGGCTCGTCGCTAGATATGTGTATGATGCTACGATGAATGGCGGATTTTCGAAGGGGAATTGGATCTTCGGCGCGTATGTATTATGGGGTACAAAGTTCTGTGCTGTATCATAACGAAGACCAGCGACTCACGTCTGAGATAACGTGCAGATGGGCGGCGCGATTACTTGCATTTTCCTGTGGACAGGAGTATTTTAGTGCGAGTACGATGATACCTTGTGTGGAAGACACAGCCTCATTAGTTAGTTGATGACATGATAATGAATTTTTCGCACATACTGAAGTCAGGGTGGCCTGAGTGACTGACCGAGACTCCAAGGCACGTCGAATGGTGCCGGCTCTCGTCGTAGTAGACCGACGACAATGCTCGTGAACAKGACGCTACATCGTACAAAAAGAAGCGGCCCTACGGAGAATTCAACAATTTAATGATGTTGCAGATAGTACAACAACTTTGACTGTTACTGGTAGGCCGGCGACCTTCAATCCCAATCCCACCGGGTGTTGGTCTGGTCAGAGCAATTGATCAAGTAAAGACGATATCTATTACAGGTAGCTTGTCGGGAAGAGACATGAGCTGATCAGCTTCAATTTCCCGTCTCTTGGATGTGGAGGACAGCTAAATGATATCGTGTAGGTAGCAGGTGCACCACGGATCACGGAGGATGCTTGGCTGAAGGGTAAGAACTACTGATCACATCACCGACTACTGTCGATTCTAAACGGCGATTCATCTCGAACTGATATTGGCTGTWTCAATGCGCGAAAGAGGTAAGGAAAGATCATTCAATCATCCTCCAATCCACGCCCACTTGCCAGCTGCAACTATCCAGCTGGATGTTCCACAATGGAGCCCGGACGCCCACATCACTTCCCACAGCCACGGTTGTTTGCTTGGAATTGGCCACGAGCAGCAGCTTCACTTCTGTACCATCGGAAAGTTTGCCGCGAATCATGAAAGGTCCCTTCCCGCTGATAGACAGTACTGTACATCGCAATACGTAGTCCTCTCCGCGCAAGTAGCCCTGCCCACGTCTGCTCTGTGCCGCATTCTGACCGGTCTCGATGACCCACTGCTGCAGTGTCGCTGCCATGCCACCTGGCACGAACTTTTCCCCGCGCCGATGTGGAGAGAATGCTTCCGGAAGTGGCTCATGCTGCTCGGATGGGGCGAGAGATGCACGGAGGAACGCGGGTCGACGTGTCTGTGTATCTTCTGCCCGAGAGGAGCCACTCACACTGGCAGGTCGGGCGAAATGTGCCGCGGTGACATGTGAGACGGGAGTGGCTGGCTGTCTGAACGTTGGGCGATTCGGTGAAAGACGCTGGACGTGAGACTCGGCATTGGGAGACTCAATCGAATACCTGCGCCGTTTTGGAGAGTAGGGAAGATCTCTCAATTCATCCCCGGTCTCGACTGATGGAAAGGCTTCGGTCTGCTCAACATCGAGCATTTCATCATCGTCGGCGAGGTTCTGTTCTTCAACATCGTCGGCTGGACGCGTGCGAAGAGCCTCTATCAGACGCTGGCTTGGCAGTGGTCGAGGTCGCGAAGGCTGCGTCGTCTGTGGTGCGCGTCCGAAAGCGAAGCGCGGMGCACGAGCAAATTGACTTGCACTTGGTCCTGGCGGTGGTTGCCCCGCGACGTTGTTGTTGATGTTGATGAGAGCTTCCTGACGCAATCGGCTTTCTTTCGCAGGCGATGCTTGTCTTCGGTGGCCGGCGACAAAACGGTGTGGCGATGGAGTCTACTGTCATCAGCGAGGTCCGTAGAAGTCAAGTCTTGATCAAATCATCGCGCACCACTGGCGCCATGATGGCTGCCTCGTATTCACATCTTGTATCGATCAAGTCATTGATGCAAGACGAAGTTTGAGGATGAGAGTCGAGGCGGGAAAATGGAGATTGCCGAATTTCCACGCGACAAATTTAAGAACGCGCTCGTGATGAACACGAAAATGACACGTCTTGACGAGAAACACTTTCGCTCTCCCTGGTTGTATTCACGCAGACAGAGTGATGTCCACCAGTGAGCTCAATGGTGTATGAAATGCGTTACTATCGTGACAACATCCTCGAATCTCCATTGCAGCCTCCCAACCATTGTTGGATCCTCCCCTAAAACATCGTGATCGTAGCATTGTTACCAAACCCTCCATCAGGCATTGTGRTAAAGTCAGACACCTGACCAAGGTCTTCGATCCTTCCAAGTAGGAACTCGACTTGCCTGTAGTAGAGACAGACGTTAGTACGGTTGATAAAGAGCAGCATGTACCAGATTCAACATACCTGTAAGCGGCGGTAGGGGCGTACTGCGGGACCATGTGCCCGCTCAACTCCACGGTAGAGAAGGTCAATCCACGCTCCGTCCACCACTTCCCAAAGTTTCCYGCACCCGCGATACTACCAAGAGCGAGTTCGCTGTGATATGGAACGTAGAAGTCGTTCCACTCGCTCGGACCTTTAGAGAAGCCTTGTGCCCCATTGAAAGCTACCAGTGAAGGTTGGAGGTCAGCATGTATGTCACCTCTTACATTGCGGGCTCAACGTACTCATGTTCTGGATCATCATGATTGTACCGTTCATGATGAGGACCATGTCAAGTTTCGCATGCGCGATAATGGTACGCTTGTTCTTCTCGATGACGCGAGGCAAGACTGACAGGCCAGAGGGAGGGCTGTTGTCAATGTCGAGCACGCCGTTCGAGCATTCTTCCCACTCGCCGATCGGGGCGTTGATAGCCTTCTGAACGTCCTATAGTTCACACCCAATCAGTACACAAATTGCCAAGCAACATTGGCATGCAAACGTACAGTTCGGTTGAAGTAGATCTCGGCGCCCGGAGGCTGGTAACCGAAAGAACCAGGGAAGCCAAGAACATCCCATAGAAGAGGGCAAGTTGTCGCAACTTGATAAATATCCCAGCAAGGGTTGACCAGCATGGCTGCTTCGGTGATCTCGTTGAACAGTCGGCATGAGTCGTCTGTCTCGTCAACATCTGGAGGAGTAGGTAAAGGTCCGGTAGGTGGGAATTGCATGGCAGTCTCCATGAACTCCTTGTAACCACAGCTCTCATGCTTCTCATGAAGATGGTCCATAAAAGTGTCATTGAGAGCAAACAAATTCTGCCAGTAATCGACGAAAGGAACTGCGGGAATATCCCCAGAAATGACATCGTAAGACACGGAAGGGTCATAGACCAAGGATCCCTCAACGTTGAAGTATTCAGTGTCTGTTGGACTTCTCTTAGCATGCAGTTACGAACACTGCGAGCATGTGAGAAAGCGAACTCACCAGTCTCGTTGTGCATGGCATCGGTAATATACGGAACATAGTATCCCGCGTACGACTCTCCAGTGATAAAGACCTTGCGRTTGTGCAGACCGAAGGTATCAACAAAGTTTCGCCAGAAGCCGAGGAACTGTTGTGCGACCTCGATCTCGTCCGTCGCAGGAGGAGTGCCTTTCTGGGGGCTGAAGCCGGTTCCAGCAGGTTGCTCAATCCATACAACGTTTGTGAGGTTAATCTATGTGCAAGCGTTAGAGATGTAGAACGAGACGCTGGACGGCTCAATAGCTAGAGAGCGTTCAAGCCTCCAATGTCTTACGTACCCATGTGTACGGATTCTTCACGGGCCTATAAGTCCCATACTGCCAGTTGAAGGGACCGTTCTCCTGTAAAATGCCTTCCAGAGAAGAGCATCCAGGTCCTCCATTAAGCCAAATGAGAATCTCGTCGTCCGCCTCTGGGTTCATGGAAGGATAAAACCAAAAGAACAATTCACTCGAATTCGAGTTGGTGTCGTTAGAGATTGGGAGCAGACCAGCATATGACTCTCCAACGTCAAAATCAACATCGGGAATAGCACTGCCATTGACTTTGAAAGGCGCGGTCTTCTCTGTCTCCGGAATGATGGGCGCCTTAGGTTGCGAACACTCGGGAGAAGTAGTGTTTGTCGTAGTAGCATGTCGTCGTTCCAGCGTAGGTGGGTGAAGTTTCCTCACATGCTGGTTGGGGCTCGCATTTCTAGCCAGCGCAGCGCCCGCAAAGGCATAAACTGCGAGGACAGGTGTGAAACGCATCTTGCAGAGACTTGTTCAACAGACAATGCTGTGGAGGAAAGACAAGCAGAGAGAGAGATAGGAAACAAGCTTTGGCCAGAGAATATAAGAGGCGCGGACAAGCACTTGTCCAGGGCCAAGGCATGTACATGCCCCCACCTTGCGCGCCAGTCACCGTGCAATCGTAGCATTATCCAATGTGTGCGTCTCTAGCGATTCTAGCGCTATGCAAGCGTGCTTTAGCCACGCGAGAGTCAGAAGCAGGACGTGGACCGGTCTGGCGGTCGGCTGCGATATCAGGTGGTAAGTGTGCGATGACGCGGAGGCGGAGGCTGTTATGGGCATAGACCGTCTTGAGATAGGCCCAGTACCGAACGGGAAGGTGGTTAAACCATCGTGTTTTCAACTTCCTTTATGTGATACTTGAGGTTTCAAAGGACATTGTATCGTTATATGGAACAAGGCGACGTGGCAATGCGAGAGCAAGACATGACGTCTGAGTTGAAATATCTAGTGGCTTGTAAGCATGCAAGCGTCTCATTCAAGAGAACATTGAAGACACGACATGCGACGTCTAGGTACCGACCGGTGAGAAGCCGAAATGATATGTATACAAGCGTTGGGAGTGCCTCCCAACATAAAATTACAAAGCACTTTATACAAGAGAATGGGTATCACGACAAAACATTTGGAAGGAGTCTAAAGCTCAAACACTTCCTGCACGCCTGACCAGTCGCCCGCGGCGCGCTTTTCCCAATAACTGCCCTCCTGCTTTAGCACCCAAACCTCTTCTTCTTCGGATCCGGCCACCTTCTCAAAAAATTGTGGTCTATAAGTCTGGCCGTGCGTCTCCAAAAGCTTGCGGCGAGCTCGTTGACGTTCTTCCAGTCGAGCCTTTAGTCCTTCTGCCTTGTCTGAGTCGCCCGCCTCGAGTGCCTGCTGGTCTGGACGCAGGCGGGAGTCAGTGGGAGGCAGATAATGWTCCTCTACCTTCGTGATCTCGTTGAGCGCTGCAGCGAACGATGTGAGCCCGTACACCTTGGGGGCGTCGGGGACCAAAGTTCCGACCGTCCACACTGTCGACCCTGTATCCGTTCGCCTCAAGCTCTCCGTCCATTTGCCCGCTAGACCAAGGGACAAAGCCGTATCTGGCGCAGACTGGTGGAAGAGCTGCACGGTAACCTCTTCGCTGCGTCCCGAGAACATGCCTCCGGCCTTGAACGTGACCACAGCACGCATGCCACTCGTTTCACTCYGCACCGTCATAGTTTGGACAGGCTCGACATATTTCTCACCAGCAATGACGTTTCGCAAGAAGCACGTCGCTTGATTCCACGAATAATGCTCTTCCGAAGCATGCAGCACCACGCGCGCTCTGCCCTCATTGTTGACTTCGACAGATTTACCCCAAAACTTCTGCGTTGGCTGGGGTGATTGAGTGTATGACCAACCGCCGTTACTGAAACTTTCAGCTTGACAAGCCATTCGAACGGGATGATGAGAAACCTTCTCCGAGACGAAGCGGAAACCTAAATCCTCCCGCACAAGTTCGAATGTCTCTCCAAGCATTGGGTTGAATGGCTTGCGCACAGCGCGTTCCTTGACGCGGTTGTTGGCAAAGTAAGACAGCGCGAACGCGCTCACAAACATCAGACGTTCTTCCGGCGTGTTCGCGGCGGCAGCATCGTCGAGCACATTTGCGTACTCCATCGACTCTGCCAGACGCTGCAAGAGCGACGTCGGCTCGTTGGCGGTGACGGGCATAGAAACCGTCGAGAGATCTTTGCCAGCATTCTTCCGCAGAAATCCAATAATGCTCGGCGGTGCTTGCTTAGGAGGCTTGATTGTCGATCGCCGTTTCGTCTTTGGCAGAGGGAGGGGCGTCAAGGAGCTCGGCTTGCCAGGAAACAGAGGCGATTGCGCAGTCTTGGATGTTGGAGAGAATATCACAGATCCGCCTACGCCTTCCCCAGCATCACTGCTAGTATCAGAGTCGGCGTTCTCAAACATGTCTTCCTGTTGTTCGCCAAAGTCGCTAGAGCGACGAATGTTCAGTAGCTGTGACGCGCTTCCACCGTCGTCCGCATCGAAGAACTCTTGATTATCCACCGAATCAATCGAAAGACGAGAGTTTGAAGTGTGCAACTGTGGCGGGACACGTCGAGACTTGCTTTCCGCAATCAGCGCRGAAAAGCCGGATACTGCCCGATCGAGATCCTGTAGCACGGCCATGCATCGTTCGTGGACCTCAGGATTCGGCACCAATGGGGTTGTTTGAACGCTTGGCCGTCTTGGTTGTGTGTTTTGAACGTTCGATTGAGAGTGACTTGGTGTGAGTGTAGGCGATGGTACCGCAAGTTGAGCTGACACGCTTCTGCGGAAGAGTGTAGACGGACTTCTCTCTGCGCTTGTAGTGCGTTTCCAGATAGACCTCCTACTTTTACCACGGTCCTCCGTGGCCTCTGGGAAATACTGATTCGTTGAGTCGTTGAAGGGGGGACTAGGATCGTTGCTACCATTTCCGTGGGTCGTTAGGCCCAGGCCAGCGCCAGTTGTAGCCAGGGTGTATTTCGGWTCTGTGTCTTTGGCAAGCCCACGCATGGCATCCCGCGTTCCCGACACTTCGCTTACCAACTGCTCAATTCTTGCCCACTCGCGTTGCTCATGAGGATTCTGCGCAGCGGAAGGCGCCAGGTTCCGTGCGATCATGGCTGGTGTTGCCGGTGTGGATGCGTGCGCGGTCCCAGAAGCACGTTCAAGAGCGTTTCTCCAACTCTGAAAGTCCTTCTTGTTGATAGCTTTCAGATGCCATACCTCGGCACCAGAGTCGACGGAGAATTCTCTGGTCTTTTCATCCGCGCCCACTGCGGCTAGGGAAAGGGGCACTGCACCACGAAGCGCAGATGAATGTCGGTTGCGGTAGTAAGAGAGTGTAGAGGAGGTGAAGTCCAGCGAGAAGAACCGCTTTGTGAAGCCTTGCCCCTTTCTTCGCCTCTTCTTGTATAGCACTCCAGTATAAAACATCGTGCCTTCGATACCCTTACTTTCTACTCCATGACCACCCTTCGAGTGCGGCCGCGGATCTTCCAGAACTCCACGGTGAATGCCCAGGCTATGTGGCAGCGACTCGTTGGAGTCTGTCACGGGTTTCATCGACGGCGAATAATTGTCGCGAATGCCTCCAGGCGATCCAGCCGTCGCCGCTTGCGAATAATGCAAATGGTGTCCTGATTTTGGCGGCGCGCTCGTGGGATGGGTCATCAGTACGAGCGTAACGTTCTTGGACGTTTGCTTGGAGAAGGTGTTATCGAAGACCAGTCCGTATGTGCCGCCTTCTCCTTCCGGGACATCATATTGTCCCATGGCCACCTTATCCGCCTCACACTTTCCCGTCCATGCCACTGRGCGCAACCCTATTCCCTTCAACTTCTCCACCACGGTAGAGCTAGTGCTCACAGATTCTCGCCGAGGCATCGCGTTGGGTCGGGATGCGCTGGTTCCGTCCAGCGCGGGTGTATTCGGTGCCTGACCTGCATTCTCTACCGTCTCCTGAGCGGGAAGATTCGGGCTCAGGCCGTTCTTGGTTCCGRGATGTTTGAAGATGCCAAAGTTGATGCTCTTCTTGTTGGGCTGAATGGACCATGCGATGGAGTGATGTTCGGGGACTTGAATCCAGCGCACCAGATAGCTCTTGGAATGAACGATGATCTGCTCGATGCCTGCCATGTTCGATTCTAACGAGAGAGGGCCCTATGAATAACTGCCCGGCTATACGCGTGCAGGGCGAGGCAGGGCAGGACGGAGAGCGGGTTGAAGATGATTATGCCATGCTCACGGATAAGACAGCTGATGGTGTTGCTGGTGATGATGCTGACGATGGTGATGCTGCTGACACGACGCGCTCGTCACACTTTTGCATGGGGTCGACAAAGCTGTTCAAGTTCAATGTTTGTTCGCAGGTGGAAATTCAAGCTGTCAAGAGAGCTCACTGGATTCTGACGTCGGCGCCGCGCTTGTCCGGGGTCACGTCGTACGATTAGTTCTATACGAGGAGGATCGCACTTCTCAGCTGCACAAACCAAATCATGGCAAAGGAACCACCATGAAGACGCGACGACGGCGATGAAGTATCGTGGATTCTTCTGTGTGCACGAAGCCACGTAAACCGGGCATGAAGAAATCTTGCCAGGTCCCGTTTCCATTTAGCCACTGGAACGCGCCAGCCACTCCCAGAATCCCGACAGAATGGATCGAGGGATACTGCATACTGAAGAGATCAGAGAGTCGAGACCGCGTTCTATCTACAACAACAAAAACAATTCGACATGAAAAGTGATTCCGCGGCACTGCTGGTTCCAACGATCGTAGCTACCTATCCCAGCTTCAATCTCTTCTTGTCCTGTCTGACACCTCATCGATTCACCACGAGGAGAGCCGGCAAGCTTCAATCTCTCCAGCCCCCGTCTCTTTGCCTGCAACTCCCARCAAACGGCGAAAACGTCCATGCCGACCATGAAGCAGCCAAGTACGAAGGAGCTCAGTTCAATTGAGCGCTGACTTTGCGAAGGACCGCTCTAGTGTAAGGCAAGACTCTGGAAGGACGGCAACAATCTGCTCGTGCGGACGGCGATTTCATCAATATCTCCATGGCCCGTAACTAACCGCTCTCTGGAGAATCTTGGTGCCCTTCATTCAAACCGAGCCCCTTGATACATTGACTGGATGAGCCGAGGGGTTCGCGTTCCAGTAGGAGACAATCTGGCTACTCATCCTGGAAGAGTAGTACAACCACATTTTGAGCGAGAGGTGAGATGGTGCTTCCTTTCATAAAGCCGAAGCTTCTTCATTCATATCGAGCTACCTCCTAGGTATTTCTAGCTCGATATTCAAGCCAATGGGCCATTACACTAAACAAATTTTCCACTGCCATGCTAAACGGCGCCCCTCTCCGCGATGCTGGGTATAATACATACGGCAAATCGCTGGTCGTGATGCCAAAAACAGAACAAATGCAACTTTTCTTCCCAATGCACTCCCATTTCATGATAAAACAAAAAACGCCTATGCAGTGCTGCATGCTTTCAAAAGTACTTTTCCAGATGATTGCCATTCAATAGAGGGATGGAATGTCGATATATTCCCGCCGGCGCCAACACTGGGGTATGATGCGAGAATCAGAACCAGCTCGCTAATGTTGACAATAAAAAGGCCGAAGGAAAGTCGTTAAGTCGTGATGGAGAGAAAGAGACCCTCCTATGAAGATCGTCGGCCGAACATGCTGAAGACGCCCCCGCTGTGTCGACGGAGAGCAGAGAGGCTCAGACGATCAGACTCGGATCCGCTGGAATCGGAGCTGTCCTTGCGCGATGATGCGGGCTTCTGCGATGCGAAGATGTTGCCCTGGCCACCACGGCCGATCTTGTAGACGGGCGCGGAGACATCGCGGTTGTTGACCATCTCCTCGTCGAATTGGAAGATGGACTCTTCGTGCCGGCTGGAGACGTAGTTTCCGGCGCCGCCGCGACCGCCCATGACGACTCGCTTGGTGGGCTTGGAGAGAGGTACACGGGATGCTGGGCCAGTGGCGTCAGGTCCCTTGGAGACTTCTTCTGGCTTGTAGCGTCTGAAGTTGCCTGCGCCGCCGACTCCTGATGAGAAGTAGCCGGCCTTGGATGCGCTTGGGTGTGGCTCGGTGACTGCTAGACGAGACATGATGATGTTGGTGATGGTGTTGTTGATGTTGGTGATGTTGTGATGATGTTGTGTGGAGGATGTGAAGTGATGTGTTGCAGTGATGTTCAGATGAAGAAACGATCGTTGTTTGTTGTTGATGTTTCAATGTGGCAAGGAATGAAAGAAGGAAAATGGGCCTTACTCGACTGCTATATAGGGATTGGGATTCTGGGACACGTTTGTGCAGAGCCTGCAAAGACTAGAGCACATGACTGTAGGAGCGTAGTTTCCATTACCCCCATGAAATTACTAGCGAGACGTCACGAGGTGACGAGAAAGGAAAATTTCTTTGTCATCTTGGCAACGCCTTTCAAAGAAATTTTTATTCTTCGCCTTTGAAAGCGGAAAAAACGTCAGTCGGGATTGTGCAGGTGCCATGAAGAATTTTCCAACTGTTCTCGCCTTCATGGCATTAGGATAGGCCTGCTTTACACGCTTCTTGTCTGTTAGAATGGCACGCCGCTTTGGTGGCCAAGAATTGAGCGTCTGCTCGGCAACCGTTTCCGATGGACTCTAATAATTTCTATTACCCCCAGCTTTCGTCGAGAAACCTAAAAGGGGAAAGTTCCGATGGACATCGTGACCTGTGGCGGTCGTGTACACTTCCCCACATGATCGAACGGTTCAAGCCAAAGACACCACGTGAATGTCTCTCTGGTTCTATGGCGTGCTTCGCAAGGATGACGACCGTAATGTACCACCCTGTTACATAAAATGACACAACTCTACCAATGGCATTGTGATGCAACATCCTTCATCCTTGGTCCCAGACGATTCCCTCCTTCCAACATCGCCAACGATCGAAGGGGTCGACTGGAGAAAATCTTCACGCAAAAGGCGGAACTAGTTGCTTCTCCGAGACAGATCGCCTTTCCCCGCAAAACGGGCTGATCGCTCCATGTGCCTTTCTTCAGGAACCCGCTGCCCGCTGTGCCGCTAAGCCAAGGTAGTGTGTTTTTCATTGGGCGCTTTCAAGCCTTTTTGTTGTCTGGGCCGAGAAAGAGACCACGGGAAAAGCTCACCGCCCCGTAGTCCGCTGACCATGGTATACCATAGTAGTATAGTACTCCCTTGTACTACTAGGTTGTCAAAGTCCCGGTGACCGAAAGCTGTCAGGCTGTCACTATGCCATCTTGCGTTCGCAGCGCATCGTTTACATGTTTCTCGGCGAATTTGCATCCATGACCCGCGGGTGGTTGGATTGCATTGGTTGAACCGTGGAATCACGTAGGTAAGCACCAAAATGCCGTCACTCATACGGCAGCACCTTGGTTGAGAAGCATATCACCACCGCGCGGAAAGTGACGGGTCTTGTGCTGCAATGCAATGTCATCGAGCACGGTCATTGAGGCAATTACGCAGAAAACGAATGCCATCGGGGTATCTTTACGCAAACTTTTGATGAATGATTTCTGGATCTGCGATGTGTTAGTCAACGCCCAAGAGAATGTGGTGGGGAAATTACTCACTCTCATGCCAATCGTCAACACGCACGTACATCTTCCGGAATGTACTCAGGCCCGCGAGGATACTGCCGCCAATCCATGTACTGTACAGCCGCTCCGGCGGTGCAAATATCTTGATCTTTGTGTCTTTGAGGGCCAGTCGCTGCACCTCGTGCAGGAGCCTGTCTCCAAAACCCTTGATCATCGTTGACCCACCCGACAGCACAATATTGCCAAACAGGCTCTTGCGCAGATCCATGTCGGTGCGATTGATGGAGTCGACGATGATCTGGTGTAGACCGGGCCACTCCACCCCAATTAACTCGGGGTCAAAAAGGATTTCGGCCGCTCTAAACCGCTCTGGACCCACTCTGAGCTTCTTGCCGTCTGGTAACACGTACTCGGCCACTTTGCTCTCCCCACCTCGACTGCTTGCAGTCTGCCACTCCTTCTCTTCCTTCTTAGGATCGAGAGCAACGTAGGAAACCTTCTCCTTGATGGCCTTTACGATCTCCTTCTCGGCACTGGTGTGGAAGACGCTTCCCTCCTTCCGCAGCAGGTATTGCATGTATTCGGTGACATCGCGGCCGGCCACGTCAATACGGCGGATGCTATTCGTAATGGCAAAGCCCTCGTAGACGGGCACAGCATGCGAGACACCATCGCCCGAGTCCAGCACGATGCCTGTAGTACGGCCCGAGGCGTAGAGTGATAGCACGGCCTGGATGGACGTGTATAAAGCGGGGACATTGAATCGCTCAAACAGAATCTCCGCTGCCGTCTCTCGGTTCGCACGCGGATTGAGGGGCGCCTSGGTGAGTAGCACGGGGTGGTCCTCGGATTGTGTGTTCATCTCTGCGTAAATGTGCTGCCAGATCTTCTCCATGTCCTCCCAGTCGGTGACAATGCCATGCTCCAGCGGATAGCGTATCTTGAGCAGACCCCGTAGCTCCTGCGCGCGATTGCCAATGAAGATGTCGCCTTCGAGACCTCCCGCCAGCACACGTGTATGTTTTGGCCGACCAACGTATGAGGGGAAGAAGCAACGCGGAGCATCCTCGCCGGCGTAACCTGCTCTGATGGTGCCGCTGCCATTGTCAATGACGACGGGGGTGTTGAGAAGGTCGCCCATGTTCTTGCGCTTCGTCGGGCTCGCACAGACGCTCGACTATCGCGTTGCGCGTGGCATGAAGGATGTTGGATCGATGTGGCGTGCGGTACTCAAAGTGATGGCGGTTGTTCCAAGAGTTTCGAGACGCCGTGTTGAGTGTTGTTTGGTAGGGGACGCGGAGAGTCGGCGCTAGTGAGAGAAATGTGCCGGTCAACCCTAATGGTGCCTGCCAAACAAAACATCTCTTCATCATCAAGACATTGCAAGACATCACCAATGCAGCTGTGGAGAAAGATTCGGCCATGACCGAATGCAACTGAACGACGGTGATGGTTCTGTAGTGTGCGTGAAATCGGCATTGGGCATCAAGCCTGGGCATACCTCTCCCATCGACTTTCATCATCTGTCAAGGACAGGGCATGTCGATGCTGCGTCTGTTGCTACGGCTGAATACCATGTGAGAGTCTTCCGAATTTCATTCATCATTGCTATGAGTATGGAAGTAAAGACATGTATGCACTGGACCGAGCCAAGCCCATATGTACAGTGTTTCTGTAACCGAGACTGAACAACGCGTAAATCGAAGCAAAAGAAGCGGCATATAGGGAGTCCCAGGCTCTGTTCCTCCTTGTTCTTCAACAAGTGAGACGTACATACACCGAGAAGTTCGTCAAAGTCTCCATATTCAAAAACGCAATTCGCTGACACATTAACACTCCAGCAGGACAATTGCTTTCCGTCCTCCCTCAATGCTGAACCTTCTTGTGTAGACACTTAGTGCACTTCATGGCTGTGGTGGTGGGCCTCTCTGTTGTGGTTGAGGGGCGCTTGCAGGTGGTGGTAGTCACAGTCTGCTGCGTTTTGCATACACATGTGCTGATCGTTGTGTAAGTCAGATGTGTGGTGGTCTCGATCGGCTTCGACCTGATGCATGTGATGGTGGTGATCGTGCTGTAACTTTTGGCTGTGCTTGACTGTGTGGTTCTGTGTTAGTATATCGCTCGGGGTTGCAAATCAGAGTTCCCTACCGTTGACGCAGTCCCAGTCGTCGACAAGGCCGTCGAGACCGTATTCGCAGTCGACGAGAACGACCTTGGAAAGGTGGTGGATGGTGTAGTCGACAAAATGGCAGTAGATGAACTCGATGGCGAGAGATCAGTAGATGAGATTGGGGTCAAGGGTATTGTAGAAGACGTCGTTGTGGGAGACGTTGTTGGTGGAAGCAAAGTGGATGAAACCGGGGATAGGTTGGCCTCGGACGTGACTGAGGCTGACATAGGCGATTGCGACGTCGAAAGCAGCGTGGACGAAATAAAAGCTATTGGCGTCGTGGGTGGCGGTACAGATGTTACAAAGACGGGGGATGAATCCAATGAGGGGACCGGTGGATTCGTCGAGAAGATTGGGCCAGAGGCGGTAGAGATTATGGGCGAAGCAAGCGACGTGGTTGGTAACGCGACTGTTCCGGCTGTTCCAGGGACTGTGGTCAACTCCGTCGAAGTAATCAGTGGAGTGGTCGACGGAATGTTGCCCGCAGAGCTGGAGCTCGTTGGTAACGAAGCCGTAACTGTTGCCACGGCAGTAGGGGGAGATGGAGACGAAAGAACTGTCGACGAAATGACTGGTCCAGGAGGGCTAGAACTCGATGGCAGTTGGGTTGTGAAAGTTTCCCCGGGTAATACAGAAGACGCAGACGGAGGCAGTGTTGATGAAAAGACGGAGCCAGGAGTGCTTGGTGGCGGCTGAGCTGTGAGCGTTGCTGTAGGAACTGCGGAAGACGCAGACGGGAAAAATGTCGTTGTGAGGATCGGAATAGAAGTGTCGTCACCTCCTGGTGGCGAGGCTGTGAGCGTTGTCGCGGAAATTGCGGAAGACGTGGACGCAGGACTCTGGCCAGGATCGCTGTAGATCGGCGGCGGAATACCACAGGCGTTAACGACATTGCCATCCAGGGTGATTGCAGTGCCAGCGTACAGACCTCCCTGAACAGAAGCTCCAGTAGTAAGTGTTATAGCGCCAGACGCCAGGATGTTGCCAGCGAAGTTGGTGGCCGCGCCAAAGGTCGCGGCACTTCCAATGATCCAGTAAACATCACAAGCAGACGCTCCATTGATAAGGACTACGCTGGAGCTGGTGATGGTGGTGAGAGTAGAAGGCAGCTAACACAGGCAAGAGTTAGCCGCCTTTCCGAGAATACAACATTGCCTCCTAGGGAGTGGGAAGTTGAAGCTTGCTGGCTCTCCTTGTAGTAAGTCGACGACAACGCCCGCAAACAGGTAGATACGAGCACAGCAAGAAGCRACCTTACGAAGAGTCACACAACTCGGCGAGTGTCTTCTTCATCATCCTTGATGGCTGCAGGTAGGGCGACAAGCTTCATTTTCGCCCCGTCTCACTCATGATCGGCCTGGATTTTCTCACCTGGAAAACATAAGTGCCACTGCCTGACAGGGTAAGAACTCCATCGAGAGATATCGCTCCATCGTATCTATATACACCGGGACCCTGTAGAGCAGAAAGCATCAGTATCATCCGGCGAAGAAGCGAAAAGGAGTCGGACGTGTCGGGCACAATTCCACACTATTTCCGCCGACATGGTGGTCCGCTAGGGCGCAGGCAGGCTTACTAGTGTTTGGCCTTGTAGAGTGTAGAGCCCTGCCTGGTCTACAGTCGGTGCAAGAGATTGACCTTGTGCGTATGCTGCCGCGTAGTCGGCATTGGCAGTGATAGCAACGCTATTGTTAATCTCGAGGGAGCCCGTGTATAGTCCTGGAGGAAAGCCGGTGATGGCTATGGGAGTTTTAGTGTACTGTCGAGAAGCCCATATGTTGTGGCTTACTTATTCCAGTAGTTCCGATATTTCCATCGATGACAGTACTTCCAGTGTTGTCGATTCCAGCAGGGGCGATTGCTCCAAATGCCGCTGCGCTTCCTAGATTGACAGTCTGGGAGCAATCAGCCACGTCTTCAACGACTGGCACTCGAAGAGATCATACCGTACCTGTGCATCTCCAAGGAGAACGCTGCCCAAGATGCAGCAGATTGTGCCGGTGGTCCACATGATCCAAGCGTGATGTGGGAGACAAAATAAATTCCGACTGGTAGGCACCGGAGACTGACTAGAGACATGAGAGAGCTGATTTACCTTTGCTTTCGATTTGGGTCTTCGAATCCTTCTGGAATGGAGGTCTACAATTGTCATTACGCTACGCAAGGGGGAGCGCTGACATGCGCCATTAATCTCGTCCAGAACTCGGGCATTCTTTTTCGATGATCGATAGTAGTATCTCACGGCTCTCGGGTCTTTGCGTTCGATCTGTCGTCGACCTGGCGAATAGGCATTCTCGATGAACTGCATAGCTCGGCCGGGGAGCAGCTGGGAAGAGTCTTGACCTTACTTTGGACAAAGCCCGAGATTGACTCCAGGGCAGACAAACAGTGATAACTCTCGTGAGCTGTTACCAGCCTTTACACATTGTGATGATGGACGCGTCCCTTCGAAGGCCTCTATCAGATGCTAGGAGACAGTGATGGAAGTCGATGGTGGAATTGAACGTCATCGCTTCGCGTCACCTGTCGACTACTACGCATGTCCTGCGGGACAGCGACATGGTAGCAGTCTGGCTAGATGCGCGTCACATCCAGGTGGAAGCTGGTCAATGAGCTGACTTTATGATCATCAGTAGCAGTGTGAGAGCGCCGGATCCAGAGCATTCCAGGTTGGTATTGCTTGGTATTGCAGACCCTTCCTGGAGATGGATCTGGTCTACCTTAGGAGCCGTGAATGTTGAGGCGGTAGAGTGGAGAGTTCGAGGATGAACGGGCGCTGTCGCTACGACGAGAAGGAGACTCATGTGGGTACTTCCTCATGCTTCAGCGATGATGTCTCGCCATCAAGTGCAGCTCTTGAGACTAAAGTACAGCACCTGTTTGTGAGGCGCCAAGGTCTCGCTTCGGCCCATCAAATATGGGGGCGCTAGCGGATCAAATTGTCCCGATCTCGAACCTAATTATGCTAAAGACTTCAACTAGGTACCTACCATTCACTCCTCGCAGAGTTCGCAAGTATATACCTCCTCCAATACTTGGATGGAACTCGCTTTCCCATGGCGGCATATTAAAACACAATGCACAATAATCATCAGTCACAGCCACACCTAATAGAATAGGTAAGTAAGGTATCGTTCCGAAGATTATGTAAAAACTAGGATCCGGGATTAAGACCTCGGCTTTCATATATCGGCTTGCACCTGACAGGGACATTCACCGAGTACCTACCTACTTTATACGTGCGTACAGAGCGAAGCAGCAAACAACCGACAGCCGGCCATAAACATATCAGGGCAGTCCAGGCTTACTCCTCCCAGAGTCTCCCTCCCTTCGAAAAGAATATCAATAATCATGGCGTCTTCCCTCTCCAGCGAGTTCTTCAACGTCTCCGTGCCAGCCGAATATGTCGCCGTGATAGAAATCAACAGACCCAAGAAGCTCAACAGCTTCACGCACGAGATGTTCACAGACCTCGGAGCCATTTTCAAAAACCTCTCAAGTGATCCCGAAGTTCGCGCCATCATCCTCACGGCTGCGGGCGAGCGAGCTTTCACTGCTGGACTAGACATTACTGCTGCTTCTCAGGGGGCACTTTCCGGTGAGGGGCAAAAGGGACCTGTGGAGAAGGATACTGCGCGGAAAGCGTGGGATCTGAGGAGACATATCAAGGATCTTCAGGAGGGTGTCAATTATATTGAATCGTGTGAGAAGCCGGTTATCTGCGTTAGTGAGTATTTCCCGAAGAGTTTCTGTCTGCATGATGGAGAGGGAGATGTACTAATTTTGTTTTTCCAGTGCATGGTATCAGTTATGGAGCAGCAGTTGATATTTCGACTTGCTGCGATGTTCGAATCTGTTCGAAAGACACTATATTCTCCGTCAGAGAGGTTGCTATCGGCCTAGCTGCAGACCTTGGAACTTTGACCCGACTAGGCCACACCGGAGTTCCAATGTCGTGGATCAAAGATGTCTGCCTGACAGCAAGAGATTTTTCCGCGCAGGAGGCAATGACGATGGGATTTGTGTCGGGTGTGTATGACAGCAAAGCAGCGGCATTGGATCGCGCCATGGTATTGGCCAAGGACATCGCTGCTGCGAGCCCTGTGGCTGTGCAGAGCACAAAGGCGGTGATTAATTATTCTCGCGATCACACTGTGGCTGATGGTATGTTGTCGATGGAGGTGTGTTGACTGGATGTTTGAATCAAACTGACTGCGATCACAGGATTGGACTACGTGGCTGTGTGGAACGCCGCTATGTTGCAGACACAAGATGTGAAGGATGCGCTGTTCAGCAAGAAGGAGAAGAGGGTGCCGAAGTTTGCGAAGCTATAGAGTATGATATACAACGCCCCTCATGATTGACAATCGTCGCACAACGTTAAACACAACTCATGCTGGGAGATTGAATGATATATATCATTCGCATGGAAATTTTGAAGGATGAGCCCTAAAAAGTGCCTAACCGCGTGTCYCCACTGTGCTGGAAGTGTTTCCACTCGAGTCGCAATCTTGCTGAACAGATAGGCCCTACACTTTGATCATCCGCCATCCGACCTTTGACACCCTGCTCGCAAGTAGTAGGAGTCCACCCAGCAGCAACGACGAGCCGGCGAAGATCTGTGCTCCCAGATAGGGATTCGACAAGCCCCTATCKGTCCGGTAGGAGATCAAGGCTCCGCCGATGGGTGTACCGATCAAGCAAGCAAGACCGATAGCAGTATAAAGCCCACCGGCTCTCATACCGATCCCCTCGAACCTGAGTCTCGGCTTGGCACGACGTGTCGATGCGACTCCTCCGGGAGACATTTCAATCCCCTCATCTCCAGGTTCCGTACAGAAGGCGTAGACAGTGGAAACGTACATGACCTGGTAATGATTAGCGGACGGCTTTCAAGCGATATCTAACCCTCATACCTGTACGCCGGCTGTAACGAAGCCGTAAACACAAGCAATGACGGTCAAGCCTAGGCGGTTTGTATCAACCGCAGTCCAGACCCATAGCACAATACTGCTGAGCAATGCGCAGGGTCCTATAGTGTTCAGTGGTCCGATCCACTTGTCGCTTATTAATGCGGGTATGAATCTCCCAGGCAAGTTGGCCGTAAGCATGAAGATCAGCAGGTCAGTTGCTGCGCGGTTCGATAGGTGGAGAACAGTTACGCCGTAGAGAACCATGTACACGAATCCGAAGTAGACTCCCATGAAGGCAAAGAACATCCCTGCGGCAGCAAGGACATATGACGGCTCGAGATAGGTTCGCCAAACGAAGGGTGATGATGGCTTCTCGGTAGGTTTCTCTTCTGTAGTTGTGTTAGCATGTTCAATAAATTCTTTTGCAGAAGGGAGACATGTCCACTGACCTCTGATTCGGAACACCACATTCGCCGGGATCATCGTGACCGTTGCCATGGCGCCAATGACAATCATGGTCGCCGGAAAGCCTTGCTGCACAAGTATATATCGAACCAGCAAGATGTAGACGATGCCTCCTACGCAACTCCCGGCAGCTGCGAACCCAAAGGCAATGCTGATATGACTATCGTCGAACCAAGTCATCATCACAGTAACTAAGACAAAGGGTTAGCGATGTTCAGCATAACGTGAGAGTACTACACTTGCTTCCAGAGCAGAACACACATCCCATCCCAATGCCTGTCACCAGACCTTGAACAACCCACAAGGTCGCCATGCTTTTACACCACGCAGTGCAAAAGATTCCAAGGACCATCAGACAGCTCCCAGTACGGAAGACCGTATGGAAAAAGCCCATGTCGACAAGTTTCCCGACGGGAAATCCCAGACCAAAGACCAAGGCGAGCTGGGTACTGCCAATCCAGGCAATTGAGGAAGGTGGTGTGCCATGCAAGTATACGATCTCATAGTATGCCTGGAATAGTCCCCAAGCATTGCCAATTCCCCAGCAATTTGCCACGACGAGGAATCCAGTAGCAGCGTGTAGCCAGGCGGTTCGGCCATTTTGAG
The DNA here is from genome assembly GCF_900074925.1 of Ramularia collo-cygni. NCBI lineage: Eukaryota > Fungi > Ascomycota > Dothideomycetes > Mycosphaerellales > Mycosphaerellaceae > Ramularia > Ramularia collo-cygni. The sequence continues at coordinate 587,497 of NW_019716258.1, forward strand.
GTTCTCCACCATCGATTTCGAGCGGCTGAGCCTGTTCGCCATCGTGGCCTACTCGCAATGATGTGGCAGGCCCAGGATGGACCCCAGTTTCGACGAGGCGAGTTGTCCCAGTTTGGCTGTTGTTCGTGTCGTCATTTCCATTGTGACCCGGCCGGCTCCTGTTGTCCATTTCCAGCTCGTGTGTATCTGATGGGTCTGTCATTTCATTTGAAATGGTAGAATGGCCTAACGATAGGTATCCGCTCCACGTGGACTGCAAGCCACCGGCGTGACTGCGGATGGATCTGCAGGTGCTGTCATCCAGGTGTGTAGAGAAAGTTGTCCAGCGTTTTGGTTGTCTGGAATCTGAAGTTGTCACGCTGTGTGAGGATGTCGGAGGGATGAAAATCGACTGATATAAAATTGCCCTTGATTGTGACACGCCTGACCAGATAAGCAGGCACAAAACCATCATGCGCTTGCCTCGAGATCACGAGTCCATTCTGCAAGATGCACGGTCTAGGACACACAATGAGTCTCCACAAGACATCACACCTAAGCATGTCCGCATTGGAACATTGCGAGGAGCTTGCAGTGCTCTGACCATGTTTTCCTGTACAGCATGCTAACGGTGAATTCCGTAGCAGCAATGCTGGTTTCGGCATCGCAAGCCTACCGTAGTCGTCGTGTAGTATCTTGGATGCCATCCCAAAGTCCACGACTATCCCACATCGTGGCCGCGGTCTCTTGAATGTACATACAGTGTGCCGACCATGGCTGTCATCTTCAGCAGCAGGCGTCTGGTCTTGGACACCATGGCATCCACGTCAAGATCAAGAGATGAAGCTAAGGTATTGAAGAGTGTTTCACGCAGAGTCCCTCTTCGAAGTGGAAAGTGGAAAGAAGGATGTGCTACATCTGACGTTGATATAGAAATGATTTCCGGCTCTGATTTGATAGACCTCAATCAATTCAGTCATCAATGTGAGCTCTCCCGCGCCATCCAACTTTGTTTGACATCTTGCACATCCAATGTCTGCACCATGGATATGCACTCGATGCATTCGCCGCCTTGCCCCGTCTGTCACTGGACAGTTGCGACGGCAATGGCGTGGCCAGAGTACAGGTAAGCATCAAATCTGGAATGGCATAGCATTGACCATCCATGAACAAGCTCGACTGACCTCTTCATAGCAACAGCGACAACAAAGGATAGCATCTCGCCGGCATTGCTGTCCAGAGCTCGAGCAGTCGCAGCCGAACATGCCTCCCTCATCCAGAAACTCGCCACGGACTTCGATGCACGTACGGCGAAAAGGGTGGGCGAGTTGTCGCGTACCGTGGCCGCGATCCAGGATTATGACACCGCGCAGAATTCGCTGCACGAACTGCATTCATTGCTCAAATCATCGGATAAGGAGCTGAAGGAACTGGCGGAGGAGGATATTGCGCCCACGCAAGAACAGTTGCAGCAGGCGTCGGAGGCACTGAAGTCGAGCTTGATTCCAGTGCATCCTTTCGCCCACCTTCCCTGTCTGTTGGAGATACGGCCGGGAGCGGGAGGCGATGAAGCTGCTCTATTTGCGGGCGATCTGCTGCGCATGTACACCAACTATTGTGATCGAAATGGTCTGCGTACCGCGTTGCTCAAATTTGAGACCGCCGACTATAGCGCCTCCGGAGCCGGCTCGCCAGGCGGTACGCACCTTCAGGAAGCTGTCCTCGAAGTCGACTCTCCTGGCGCCTACGGAATCTTACGGTGCGAGGCTGGTGTACATCGCGTACAGCGCGTGCCAGCAACTGAGAAACAAGGCCGGACCCATACATCTGCCGCCAGCGTACTAGTGCTTCCGGCCTTCCCCGACGAGGGAGGCGGTGATCTGGGCGAGAGCAGCTTCGATGACCCCAAAAGCGACTACTACGTCGATCCGAAGGAGGTCAAGTCAGAAGTCATGCGCGCTGGTGGTGCTGGTGGACAGCATGTGAACAAGACTGAATCTGCGGTGCGCCTCACGCATGGACCTACGGGGGTTGTGGTCGCGATGCAAGACACACGAAGTCAGATCAAAAACAAAGAGAAAGCATGGCGGCTACTACGGAGCAGGATCGCGCAGATCAGACGAGAAGAGCGCGAGGCAGAAATAGTAAAATTGAGGAGAGGTGCAGGAGCGGGCAAAGTGGGTCGGGAGAACAAGGTGCGAACATACAACTGGGGCCAGCAGCGAGTGAGCGACCATCGCAGCGGCATCGACTCCAGGCATCTGGACGATGTGATAGAAGGTGGAGATGGTCTAGAAGAAGTCATGGAGAGTGTACGATCGTGGATGACAGTGCAAGAGGTCTTGGGACTCGTAGCAGAAGAGGAGGCAAAAGCCAAGCAAAAGTGAAAGGCATTGAACTTGAACTGCTGCTTCGATGCCGATGCCAGACTTGTGGGGATGACAAGGCCAACTGAGCTATGGTTTTTCTGCTTGCAGAGTCTCTGGATGTTCGCGCGGGTCAAGGTTTCTCTGCTCTGGACGGTAGCAGGGCAAGCTCAAAACGAGATCGAAACCTCTCGGTGGCTTCGGCATGATCTGACAAAGAGTTTGTGCGCATGCATGAAACTGATGGCGTTCGACGGTACCCTCACGGCTTTCGGGGTCGGGAGGAGCACATGGGGAACGCGACACGTTGTGGATCTCTCAGGACGGCCTTTCACCGTAGCAATCCAAACGAGGTCGGAAGAATACACGTCCGCTCCTTCTGTAGACGGGCGGAACCATCAGCTGAGTATATGGGACTCACAAGTCACCGTTCCTTAGAAGGGTCGTGCCGCGACAGATCTATCCACATGTCGCTGAGAGACACCAGCTTCCCAGAACCGCAATAACCGTGAGCAAACTCGTCTCGGGCCAGGCACTTGGATGTGATAGCTTCATATGTATAACCACGCTGCTGAGAACGCTGGCTTCCTCGCCACAGAAACCGACAATGTAAGACGCGAGCTGCGCAAGTATACGATGGGGATGGGTAGTACCCGTGGGACGTGGTATGAGTTTCGCCGATTGTCATGCTTGACTATAATCATCCTCGTATCTTATTTCTCAACATCTGTTCTTATCTTATCCTTCGCCGGCAATGCCTGATTTACAGCGTACAGCTAACGGGACCGCGGGACCGCATCATGACGAGAAAGCCAGGTTAGCACTCTTCGCGACATGGCAAGTCAAAGATCAAACTACCGCTCAATATTTCGGAGTAGCTATGGCCGGACTGGTCATTGCCTTCACTTTATGCCACTRGCTACAGCTGCTCTTCGACAAGCGCATCTCGAAATTGAGCACCTTGAGCCGACACGCGAGGGCAGTACAAGATGCGTTCCAAAAGGCCAATAGAGCGATGGTATTCGGAGGCGTCATGTTCCGGCCTGATAGAGCTATTGGCACGACTCTCTACTGCGGCATCAATGCTACCCTCGCATTCTACGACCATCCTGAAAGAGTCGGCCTCACCATCATCGCTAAGCGATTCGGTTGGTAAGTTTGACTTATGAGCAGCACTCGGTGCCACAGATTGACATACGCCTACAGGCTATCACTCTGCAATCTCTGCCTGACCATGTTCCTCGCTCTCAAGAACACCCCACTGTCTTTCTTGGTTGGACGAAGCTTCGATCGGCTGAACGCAATGCATCGCTGTTGTGGCTTCCTGACAATTCTATTCGCGACGCTGCACTCGACGTACGTCGAAGTTTGCGTGTCCAACGGACAATGCTCACCCGTTAATAGGACATATGTCTATGGCCTATCGACTTTCGGGGTGATGGAACAGGTGCTGACTGAACCGCAGCAGTACGCTGGGGCGGTCGCATGCTTGAGTATGCTTCTGATCCTTGCTACGGCGATAGGATTCTTTAGGAGAAGGCAGTACGAGGTGTTTTATGCTATCCATGTGATTATGGCTGCGGTCGTGCTGGTTGCAGGTATGGTTTTCTTACCTTCGTATGCATCTCAACTGACATTTTATATCAGTGGGTCTACACCGTCCTGATATCACGAAGAAGGCGCTTATTATTACTGTTGTATCTGCGAGCATGTGGTCCGTGGACAATGTAGTGCGGCTCTCGCGGTACATCTACCACGGAGCTGGCAACCATTGCACGTTGATGCCTCTTGCAGAGAACGCGGTTAGGGTCACTATGCACCGCCAAATAACGGCTCAGCTAGGGTCAATGGTATTTCTGTGAGTGACCTTGCAGCCGATGCAAACATCGCTAACTCTTCTGCGCTTGCTTCTAGATGGATTCCTGGAGTCCGAAAGTTTCAGCGACATCCTTTTACGTTGATATCCACACAGCCCGCCACGTTCGTGATACAAGCCCAGGATGGCTTCACGAAGGCATTGCATCTCGCTGCATGCCGCGATCCGGGAGTCAAATTTCGCGGAGCGATCGAAGGTCCATACTGYGTTATCCCAGACACTCGAGTCTATGATAAACTGGTGCTTGTTGCCGGAGGTACTGGAGCCACCTTTACAGTCGCCATGGCGCTGGACTGGAGTCGCAGATACCGTGCGCCAGAACAGCGGAGCACCCTGGACTTCATCTGGATGGTACGGGACAAAGCCTGTCTGGAGTGGTTGGATATCGAACTTTCGGAGCTGAGGGCCTGTCCGGGAATCAACATCAGTCTGTACGTCTCGGGCAAAGGCCTGCGCTCGGATCGCGAAACTGAGAAAACGAGGATTGTCGACCTTTCAAAGGAGCGGAATAATTCTTCTGGCTTGATACAGCTTTCGACTTGGCCGGGCGATGATCATGAAAAGTTGATGTACAAACCCTCGTCGAGGCTACCCGCGCCTGCGTTGGAGTCTTTGGAGAGGAGCTTCACGACCGGCAGGCCTGATCTTGGCAGCGTCATGCGACACGCAGTCGGCGCATTGGACACATGTGACAGAGTGTTGGTAATAGGTGGGTCGTGACGGCGGTACAGCCATGGTAGTTGTGGATCGAAGTCTAACATTTCTCCCAGGTTGTGGATCTGGTGCTCTCCTGGATCATGTTCGCCAAGCGGTGGATAGATGCAGGATCCCTAGCGCTCCCAGCATCAAAGTCCACCTCGAGCAATTCTCTTTCTGATGTGTTGACTTCCACTATATAGTAGTACGACTGCGCAACGTGYCTGGCTTTGACATACCTCTTGCTACAATCGATCCAGCTTTCAACTTGTCAGCAAGCTCTCTCCGTGCTGTACGAAGGGCCGTGGAAGGGATAGAGTGATGGTACTCCATTGAGACGCTCGATCGGTCGGTCAGCATCATCCCTGGTGTGTGGCTGTCAGCTTGGCCGAACTACAGAAGCACTGTCGTGCACGAAGGACCTGGGAACGATGGACATGACTAAGTCATTGCAAGTCTCCCATGCCTACCTATTCCTGGAGCTCTATAGCTCCAGCCTCTCTCCTACAGACCCCGGAAAGAGCTCCGGATTCGATTCTCTAACCGACGACTTGTGATGCTCATCAGGGTTGTGTCTACTTAGCTTTGCGAGCCGTCGTCAAGAACTTTTTTGCGGATCCCTTTGTGATGATCGTCGTCCGCGATAGGACATTCTGACCCACATTTCGCGTGCTACCATATCCAGCATACCTACGCAAAAGATTCTCTTTTCCAAACCACCTAAGTTACCTTCCATACCGAAAAGTCGTTCCCCCACGGAACGCCGGGAAACAATTTGCCGGGCCCGACGGCGAACATCCCYAAGACCCCAGCAATCAACATCCCCTGTATCGCAAGATCCTAGCAAAACCATGCCTTTAAATCCCCGGCTAGTGACTTCATCTCATTTCATTTCTTTGCAAACATCTGTGCGGTGTGAGTCGCGCTATCTCTCAACAGTTACTGGGCAATGAAGCACTTGTGTTGTACACGAGCGAGCGGACTTTTAATGGCTACGGGTGATGGCAGATGATGTACTTGCACTCTCCTATGCATTTGACTGATGATGCTGCTGCTGCTATGGCAGCCATGTCAGAGGTGCAGGCGCGCGCGATTTCCCAGGATGACCGAGGGGACGAGGTGCTTGCTATACAAATTGTGATGATGGTCTCTGCTGCTGTTGCTGTGGGGTTACGATTCATAGCTAGGCGTATTGGACCGGGAAAGCTATGGTGGGATGATTGGGTAATTTTGGCGGCTCTGGTTTGTTTCGAATATGTTTTATGTTATGGTTACGAGTAGCTGACAAAATTCCAGATACCATCTCTATGCGGCAATATAACCAACCTTGTGGGTGAGTGGGAAGATGATCACGCCTCTGGAGGTTCCGTTTTCTGACACCCTGCAGCATTGAACTTTGGTCTTGGAAAGCATGTGGTACAGTCACGAGCCAATGTATACATGGCAATCTTCGTCTAACTTGAATGTAGGCGGACGTCCCCGGCAACGGCTTGAAGTTCCTTAAGACTGTGGTACCCGTACAGATGTTGTACATCCTTGGAGTGGGTCTGGCCAAGGGGAGTGTTCTACTCCTCTATCATCGAATCTTCAGCTTGAATAGCCGTACTTCTCGCTGGGTAAACATCGTCGCGGCCATCGTGAGTACAATTGGATCAAAGATCCCTTTCCAAATCAATGCTGATTCTGAGGCTTCTTTACATTCAGATCATAGGATGGTGCATCACAATCGAAGTGGTCACGGTCCTTCAATGCCAGCCCCTAGCAGCATATTGGGACACGTCCATCCAAGGCAAATGCCTCAACTTTCGCAAGCTCAATCTCGCGTCAGCAATCGGTCACATCATCACAACTGTACTGTTGATATCCCTACCTCAGCCATTGATCTGGAGATTGAACATGAGTTGGAGGAAGAAGATCGCTTATAGCAGTATTTGTGCCCTAGGAATAACGTACGTCTTCCCGCCAACTCCCTTCCCCTTCCGATGAATCGTCTAACACAATCCACAGCACCGCAGTCGCCTCTGGAGGCCGCATCGTCGCACTAGACATGGTGCCCCTTCTCGACATGCGAAGCGATTTCACCTGTACGACCACCCCACAGAATTTCAAAGCCTAATCCCCTACACTCCACTAATCCCATATCTCAGGGCACGTCGTCCCGGCTCTAATGTGGTACTCGGCCGAACCCTGCGTCGGAATCATCTGCGCCTGCCTCCCCTGCATTGGCCCCATCTTCCGCAAAAACCCCTTCTCCTCCTCCGTGACCTGCACTCGAGCTTCAAGTTCCGTTGATGATAATTCTCTGCAACATATCCGGACTTCCGAAGCCGATGATGCGAGTATGTTGAGGAGACTGGGCGCTACTTGTGAGGTTTCGATTTATACGGCTGCGAGAGAGAATATGTCTGGAAGGTTTGATAAGGAGACGCTGAATGTGAGTGCGAGGAGACGTGGAGACGGTGAGGGGAGGATTCACATTAGGAATAGTACGCATATTAGTTGATGTTGTCTCGATGATGAGTATCGTATATTGTATATTGTACTGTTGACAGTCATGGTGATTTATCTGTCCATGTTGATCTACAAGGTGCGGAACGCTAGCTTGGCTGAGCTTTCTCTCTCACTGCTCAATGACAGCGATCAAACAAGCGGGATGGCATCGCATTCGGGTTCGGAGGTATGCATACATTGCGAGAAAAAATCAGCTGCCTCCAAAATGCCCGTTGCCTCCTAAGCAGCAGCAGCAACCTCAGCAGCATGCCCATTGACCATGCTCCCCATTCCCTTCCTCCGCTCCTTCATCCTTGCTCTCCTGGCTGTCAAACAAGCTCTGACCTCGCTCTTGAATGTCGTGTCTCCAACGTTGTTCTTGACGCCTTCCACGGCGAGCGGTCTCACAACTTTCATAGCGCCCGTGCCGACACCCATGACCTGCCCGAGAATAATACACTCGCTAACACCTTCAATGTCGTCTCTCTTCCCCTTGGCCGCAGCTTCAAACAGATGATCGGGCGTCTTTTCGAAGGAGGCAAGCTGGAGGACTGAATCTCTCATCTTCGCCAGACCAAAACGGGTGATGCCCAGGACTTCACCTTTGTAGGTCATGACGTCTGCTAAAAGCTGCATATGTCGCGGATCAATGTCCATACCTCCCATCACAGCGGAAATTTCGTCAATGATGGTCTTACGCGCGGCTTCAATTCCAAGAACTTCCTTCATCTCCATGACGTTGTTGCTCTTGGTGCGGTAGCCGTCTACACCATCGGTGGTCATGCACGCCTTGAGGCCGTAACCTTCGACTAGCACAGAGATTGGTTCTCTGCCAGAAGCATCAGCTTTGTCGTCCTTCTTCATGATGGCTCTTGCAGCGTCTGGGTAGCCTTTCACCACCACCTGAGGCAGCTTGCGCTTGAGAGTGTGGATCTGCATGAACAAGACTTCCGAGTCATCATGATCGGAGAATCGGAGATGCTTCGTCGCAGCTGCTTTGCGAAGCTTTCCAGAATCTGGAAGTGAGAGGCGCACACGGATGTGGCTTTCTGAAGCGCTGGCATTCACACCCATAGACTTGTAGCCCTTGGATCGGTTGATGGCATCAACGATGTTCCACATGTTGATCCGCAGGCCCAAATTCTCAATCTGCTCCCAATTGACGCGCATGTTAATGTAGCAGCCATTGGCGTGCCACACATCTTCGATGTAATCTACAATGTCACCTAAATAGGTCTTCTCAATCAAAGCCTTGGCGAAACGACCTGCCATGTCTTCATATGGTGAATCGAGTGCGCAGGTGATGACCGGCGTGCTGATCACTTTGCTTGCGTTGATGATTTCCTTGATACGCGGCACACCCTGTGTGATGGACATACCAGCGACACCAGCGAAATGGAAAGTCTTGAGCGTCATCTGGGTTCCAGGTTCTCCAATGGACTGGGCTCCAACCGCTCCAACCGCGTGGCCGGCTTCGACCTTGGACTTTTCAAACTTCAGCAGACATAGGTGGAGAAAGCATTGCAGGGCGGAATTCGAGAGCTTGAAGACACCGTCGCTATTTGGCAGGCGCGCTTGGGAGCTGGTCATCTTCCTGTGTTTGCCGAAAATGAAGTTGGTGACATCGTCGAGGAAAGTTCTGCTATACTCCAACTGGTCGGTGGACTTTGGTGTCTGGTCGTCGTACGCGAGTGGTAGGCCATCATCGGTGACTCTGCCAAGCTTGTTGCGCTCTTTGTCAAGCCTCTCCTTGACAATTGTTTCGACCTCGTCCTGGAGGAGACCAGGCTCGCTGTTGTCCCAAGTACTTGTAATCGCGTGCATCCACGTTCGATCAAAGTTGACAGGCTTGGCACTGCCCTCCATATCCACGGGATCCAATCCATCGTCACCAAACTTCATCTGAACGACTCCCGACGWGGAATTTCGCACAGTCAGATCATACTGCGCGCTCAGGTCCTCCAAACTTTTCATCAACCGACGTGACATGTAACCAGTCTCGGCGGTCTTGACAGCGGTATCAACCAAACCTTCTCTTCCAGACATGGCGTGGAAGATGAATTCCGTCGGGCTGAGTCCGCTGAAGAAACTGTCCACCACAAATCCCTTGGCGAGGGGATCTCGACTGGCTTTGGCGAAATGTGGCAGAGTACGGTCCTGAAATCCTTCCAAAACACGCTTTCCTCCGATAATTTGCTGTCCTACAGCAGCCACCATCTGAGAGACGTTGATGTTAGAGCCCTTGGATCCACATTTGGCCATCGTCATGGGAGCATTGAATTTGCTGAGTTCCGCGAAACAGGCATCACCACACTGCTGTCGGACCGAACTGAGAATACCGGACATCAGGATCTCCATCGTTTGTTCTTCGTCACACCCAGCGCTACGCTCAAGCTTGCCCTTCTTGAACTTGTCAATAATGTCGTCACACTGCTTGTACGCCGCATCAACGAGAGCCTTCTTTCTCGCGTTGAGCTTGGCACTCGGGTAGACATCGCTGATGCCGATGGAAAATCCTTGCTCCCCTAGCCATCGAGCGGAGAGCTTCGCAAGACGTGTCATGGCAGCAGCGGCGTAGTCGACACCGAAATCTCGCATGATGACATAAAAGACACTGTTTTTCTTTCCATCTCCGACTGTAGCTTTATCAAATCCTCCGCACATGGTCTCACTGTTCCTGATTACCAAGTACGAATCCGAGTCAACCATGTCGTCAATGTCTCCCTTCCGAGTCGGCGGCGCAAACTGCTTCAGCTTCGCTTCCAGATTGACATTCACTGGATAGTGCTTGTGTGGCTTCATGAGCACGTTCCAGATCTGCTTACCGGTCCATAACGTCTGTGGTTTCCAGATTGCAGGCGGTGGGATCTCAATGTCGTGCTTCTCCCCAGTGAGCGGATCCTTAACCTGCATGCCATCATACATGAATGTAACCACTTGCGTAAATGMTCTACGGCTGAAGAACTGATCTTTGCGGCTGATCAGATATGCGCCGGTGATGAAATCCTGAATGGCGGCAATAATGGGGGTTCCGTTCTTAGGAGTTGCAAGATTGTGCTTGACGCCCATCAACTCGGTGGCTTCCGTTCGTGCTTCCTCGGTTTGTGGGACGTGCAAGTTCATCTCGTCTCCGTCGAAATCGGCGTTGTAGGGATTGCAAACACACTCATTGAGGCGAAAAGTTCGCCACGGCCGGATCTTCGCTCTGTGTGATAGAATTGAAAGCTTGTGGAGAGAAGGTTGCCGGTTGAAGAGAACAATGTCTCCGTCTTCGAGATGTCGCTCAACAATATCGCCGAGCTCCAGCTGATCTGCCACCTTCTTCAAGTCTCCCTTCATGCCAACCATTCGCAGGACAACCCTCCTGTTGTCGCGACCTTTGACAATGAAGTTGGCGCCCGGGTGGACCTTGTCCCCTCTTCTGATACAGGCCTTCAATTTCTCAAAGTTGTGCTTCGTAACTCTCTCCGGGTAGGTCATGTTGACGGCCACGCGCATGGGTACCGCAACCTCATCAATGGAGAGATTGGGGTCCGGTGAGATGACAGTTCGTCCAGAAAAGTCGACACGCTTTCCAGACAAGTTCCCACGGAAGCGACCCTGTTTACCCTTGAGACGTTGACAGAATCCACGCATCGGCTTTCCGTACGACGCATCTCGTGCAAGACCGGGCAATTGACCATCGATATACATGGCGATCTGGACCTGGAGAAACTCCCACATGTCCATGACTTTAGCGAGCGGTTGCCCAGCGCGGAGTGTGGCTGTGATTAGCATGTTGATCTGTATGATATCACCCAGCTTGTTCGTAACGTCGTCCTCGGTACTGGCCGTCTCCTGAGCCACGGAAGGGCGGATGGCCACGGGTGGAGCAGGAATGTTGGTCCAGATCATGTGTTCAGGTCGGCCGCCGTTGTTAGGATTCATCCCCAGTAGTTCTACATCGGCATTGGGGACTTTTTTCAGGATGTTGAGTGCTCTGAGAGGTGTGAGATCGTCCGAGGCACGCTTCATGTGGCGATCCACCTCCGGGTTCGCCTTGATAGCCTCTTCGAAAGTCTTCTCAAACTGCTGCATGTCCGGCGGCTTGACCTTGCTCTTCGCGTTCGAGTTTGTGTAGATGGCGTATTTGTTGTGCCACATCTTGATCGGATGGCCAGGCACTTTGCGCACGGGTCCGTTGAAAGCAGAACAATGCGGACAGACCTTGACCTTCCTACACTCAGCAGAGACAGCCTTCGTTATGACGTCCTTGCGTAGTCCATCCAATCCGGGCTTCCGCAACCTTTTCAAGAAATCCCTCTTGTCCTTTTCCGGCAGCAGCACTCGACTGCAGTCCTTGCACACACAATTGAGTGCCTCGATGATCCTCTTGAGATAGCCATAGTGAAAGCACGGCAGTGCCAGCTTGACATGTCCAAAGTGCCCATTACATTCCTTCAGTCCCTGCCCACAAGTCTCACACAGTCCATTCTTCGACGACGTACCCAAACGCTGGTCGAGCGGACCATGTTTGGTGATTGTCCGGCCAGCACCTGCCTGCGCAGCCAAATCGTAGAGATTCCGATCGCCCACGGGCACCACGGATTGCGCGACGATATCTGGCGGACTGAGCAGGCCGAATTGAAGCGACTTGAYGCGCTTGGGGACGGCGTCGACGACCTGTTCCTTGGACGTGAATTGTTCGGTAGAAGCCTCCATGGTTGAGGCTTTGGGCGTGATGCTATCGGATGAGTGGCATGCTTATGGTTGTGAGGGTCGTCGCGGTGTCACAATATAGCAAAGACTCATGAAAGTCAAAGTCAAGTGTGAAATCTTGGGCCACAGCACGAATTTGGGCCACAAAGTTAGTCCACGTGTCATGAGAGTGAARCTACTGCGACAACGCTGCAGTTCCCCTACAATAACAGTGAATTTCATATGCCGAGCTATCGATGTATCCAAAGTAGTCTTCGACCCAGGAAGATCGTGGTTGTCAAGAGCACAATTTCTTCGTAAAAAGGCTTGAATTGATATGAAAGCCGAGGAAATCGAAGCTTGCCAGCTCTCCTCGCAGTTGAGCAACGACCACGCTCGCGGACAGCGAGCTACGACCAACAAAATGAGCAGTTTTGCGGAGAGCTAAATGTCTTGTGGGATACCTTAACATTCTCTAAATAATTTTGTAGTCGTTCTAGTCTGTAATCACAGCGTCTTTTTTCACCACAAGTTCTTCCTCGTGGCAAAAGATCTGCCTCCGCTGCGGTCTTGCGAAGTTCGATTTGCTGCCAACGCATCAGAGCTAGAATGCTCGAGAGGACGATGTCCGATGCAAAGAGATGCTGTGCAGCCTATGCGGCAGGTAAACGTGAGGACGGCAACCTTCAATTTCACTTATWGAGATGCCTCTCGACCCCACCTTCGCACTTTTGACACGGAAATCCACGGTATTAGCCTCATCGGGAATAGCTCTATCGATAAGAGATAAGACATCAAGGCTCCAGCTCCAGGTTGATGTGATGACACGGACGAGCCGCGCGACAATCATCTCCCTCGCTGCACTGCACAGCACCCGCACAGCACCTTAAGCGTCGACTCGCACGCAGAGCATCGAACGGAAAGCTGCAGCTGGATGCTAACTCTGCATTCACCAGGACCGAGCTTGTAAAGGCCCATCGAGAACGCGGCTGCTAGAAGCATCACCTGCTGGTGGTAACCTTACCCCTCCTCCACAAGCTTATCATACCTCCTCCACACACCTACACTACGGTACTGCCACATCACCACACCGTCGATCTGAAGGGGAAGTTGGAGACTCTCACTGTGCACGACACTCACCAGCACAGGCATCCAAACCCCGCGGTCAATCACTCCTCGACACACACTTCAACACGATGCCTTTCGGTTTCAACATGCTGCCTGATTTCGCGGTCGAGCCTACCGTCATGAGGATTGCGTTGACCTCCAACCTGACCAACGACCGACGCGAATTCAACATCCACGCCGACGGTGAGCCCATCACCATCGGCCGTGCCTCGCGCACCCGAGGAAAGCAGCTCGAGGCCCAGAACGACAACGCCCTGTTCGACTGTCCTGTCGTTTCCCGCATCCACGCCGAGCTCCGTGCATCGACGAAGCAGCCTTTCGCCCAAGAGGTCACCATCGCCGACTTGTCATCGCTGCACGGTACCAAAGTCAACGGCCTGCCGCTCCTGCCCGACTCCCGCTTCGTTCTTAGGACGGGTGACGTGATCAAGCTGGGAGAGCGGGTGACTAGAGGTAACGGTAGGCATTCACCCCGTCACTCTGACTTATTCTCTCTGCAACTCACTGACAACCCTTTCGACAACCACGAAGGAGTCTCCGTCACTTTTGAACGCCTTCCGCGCCAGAATTCCATGTCTTCCATGGCTACCTTCGAGCCTACCACCACCATCCGCGGCTTCCGCGCTCCCTCGCTCTCCGACGGCTCGGATCTTGACAGCGATCATGCGGCATCTTTCGTGAGCGATGGCCAATATCATCCATCTTCCGCGAAGACCACCCCGGAACAGAACAAGATGAAGCTCGGCACGCAAAATGTTCCCATCGCCGTCGACGACGACTCGCATGGATTCGAAGAAGACATCGTCCACTCTCTCCGTGACTCAGAGTCCTATGACCGCCCTGCTTTCAACTCCAACCAGCCGACGGACTTTGATAGCTTCTCCGACGCCGGCTCAGTGCAAGACGCGCGCTACGTTGACAATACATATCTCATCGACGACGGAGGCTCCCAGGGCGCCGAATCGGAGGACGACTCCGATATCGATCACATCGATGAAGTAGAGTACGGTGAGGATGAGGAGGATGACAACTTGTCCCAATCAGCTTCGGATCTCAGCTCTGACGAAGCTTCCGATGTGGAGAATGAGCGCGATGAGGAGGATGCACGATTTGGGGAGCCTGCTTACCGCGAGCTGTCCCCAGAACTCGGCACCTTTGACGATACTACAGACGTCACCTCTACTCTGGCTGACATTCCAGGCATGAAGCAGTCTCGTTGGGACATCCCATCGTCCAAGCAGTACGATCCTGCGCACAGCTCTCTGGCTGCTGTCAAGCAAACTTCCGAGCCGAGCCACCAGTCTGGGCGTATCACCACTTCGTTTACGTATGATCATCCTGGTCTCGATGCGTTTCTGGCGACTAAATTCCCACCTAGTGGTCACTGGGATGTCCAGCACCCAATCATCGCAAAGTTCCCCAAGTCAACGCTGCCGACGTTGGAACAGGGTGTGATTCAACCACCCACCCTTTCACAGGCGCTGTTCCCAATGTCAATCGACGCCATTGTCGACAAGACCATCGTCGAGGGCTCGACGACTGTTGAGGAGACGATCAACAAGGAGATTACTGGCATCGAGTCTTTCAGCAAGGAGATTGCTCCCGCGACCGGCACGGATGGTATCACCAAGCGTAAGCGTGACGAGGTGGATGACGCTGCCGACGTCCTCTGCCCACCAGCGAAGAAAGCTGTGCAAGCTCCACCAGCACCACCAGCCCGCCGTCGTTTGGCACCAAAGAAGCAGCGTTCCATCATTCGCGAGGCCGTTGTGAGCGCCACTCAGGCTGCTGCATTCGCTGCTGTTGGCGCCGTCGGCACCGTTGCTTTCTTGAGCAGTCCAATGGCAGAGTCGTTGATTCAGTGGTTGGGCTAGATCTCGGCTCGCAGAATTGGAATGGGATGATCAGCAGGAACGGGCAATGGGTTTAACGTTGAGATGGTTTCACGATTCGAATGAGTGGGTAGGCGGTTTTGCTTCTCGGGGCACAGCATAGGGCGGCAATGATACACACGGCGTATTTCGGTCTAGTTTCTGGTATTGGGTGCCAGGGAAGGCTTGTGGACTGGGCTGTAGGTGGATTCAGTGCATAGCAGACCCCAATTTGACTTTTGCATCAAAAGTCGACTCCTGGACCCGTCTTTGTCACTTGACTGACTGAGAGCAGCAACAGTGAAGACAACACTAACGTGTACATGAATGACTATTTCCACCAGGCCCTTCCCCGATATCTTACGGACAATGTGCGGCAATCCACCATGCCGTTACACTGAAGGGACATGTCGTAATCCATTGCGTAGCGGATTTGAAGACGGACGCTCCTTCTAGTGATTTATTTGCTGCAGCAACGAAAGCAGCCTCATGCACACGTTGGTAAATCAGACATTTGACTCTCTGCAACACTACACATTTTTGTGCATGTAGCTACTTACCTTTTCACGAGCGTTATTTTCGATTCACCACATGAAGGGCCGGCAGCCTTCAGTCCAGCCGGCCCTTGACTGAGGCTGAGCCGTCGCAGAGAGCGATATGTGCTACCCCAACCCTAACCCTAAGCTTGAGAAAGGAAGTGAACCGCTGATGTTCTGAAAACCACCATCTGCTCCGAGAAGACCACTCCTCCATTATACGGAGTCGCTGTCGTGCCGTGGCCTGTTATTGACAGCGATGAGATTTCTAGCACTGGGCAAGAGAACGCCAGGCCGACACCAAGGAGTATGTATGAATGAGGCAAGAAGAGAGAGGGAGAGAGTCTTCTTCCCGGTCTTCGATAAGAGAAAGGTGAGGTATGTCCTTTTCAATTCATCCAGTCGTCGACTCAGATGCCGCGACGCGTCCAGTGAATGAAATCGCATAGTCTCGCCATCACTTACTTTCTTCCTCCATCTTCCACCATCCATCTTTCACCAACAACAAACCGCAAGCAACGCAGCGAAAATGAACACCACAACGCCCACCACGGCTCCCATCACGCATTACTGCATCGGGGGCCAACACATGAAAACTTGCCATCACTGCAGCGTGAGACTGTAAGTACTGTCTTTGCCTTGCCCTGCCAGAAATCGAAACCACTTTTTCTTTTCCTGTGTGTGTGTGTGTGTGTGTGTGTTGACCTTTGGATTTCTTTCCCTGTGACAGAGCCATGGACATGAGCATCCCAGCCTGTAAGTTTTGCAACCGCACCATGATGCTCTGGAAGGACTGTGAGATGTGTCTGGAGGAGAAGGAAGCGGCCAAGGAAGAGGAAGCTCGACTCGAGAAGGAAATTCAGGAGAGGAAGGAGAGAAAGGAGAGGAAGACGCAGCAGAAGMTGCGGAAGGGTGGCGCTTCTTCCGCGGGTGAAGGGGCTGGGTGAGGGTTTGCAGGAGATGGAGATGAGGATTTCTATTCTGGTAAGTTTTTGCGAACTTGACTGCATGACGAGTCCTTCCTTCTTTCTGGAGAGGTTGAAGTGTGGGAGGGAGCAGAAGAGTGAGGTGTTTGCGAAGCAGAGAGTGAAGCTGCAACAGGCGAAAATGAGAGCAAACAAAGGAAGCGGAAGAAAAGCGCAGCAGGCAAAAGGGGAGAGAGATGAGTCGACATGAGACCATGGACATCAAAAGATCTATCTCGAGTAGCGCCTCAAAATGCAGTGCAARGATCGTATCATGGGAGAGGGGGCTTCCAACATCTCTCATTTACAACCGGTTCTGTTACACTACATTCTCTTTCTCATGGCATGCTGTACACTGCGCTCATTTGAACTGATCCTCAGTAACACCCTTGCCCATGGCACTGGTGCTGGAGATTCCTCCCTGCACCATCTGCAACAGACCATCAACGTAGTTGGCTCCACTCCACTTCTGATGGGTGACTACCTCGCAGCCCTCCTCAATCTCTGGCTCCTGAATGATGGCACCGTAGGCACGCATGCCGGACTGAGCGAATTGCTTCGCGAAGCGATCGGAGATGAGTGCCGTGCTGTGCAGACCTGCAAGAGTGATGAATTGCCAGCAGTATCCGAGCTTTGCGAGGCGCTGGATGTAGGTCTCTTGGTCCTTGGCCTCCATAGCAGCCTTCCAGTTGAAGGATGGGGAGAGGTTGTAAGCAAGCCTGTGATCAAAAGTCATCAGTTGCTGATTCTTCAATATTCATGGAACTTTGGTGAAAACTCACTTCTGTTCTGGCCACACGGCGTGCACGCCATCGGCAAACTCCTTGGCCTGAGCGTAATCGGGAAGCTTGCTCTCCATCCAGATCATGTCGGCGTATGGAGCGTAAGCGTTGGCACGCATCACAGCGCAAGGAGTACCACCCTGGTAGCGGTAGTAACCTTCGCGGGTTCTTGGGGAGTTCCAGTCAAAGTGAACGTCAACACCAGTCAGACCCTTGGCGATAGCACGAGCCTCGGAATTGCTCTTGCCCTGGGACTGCTTCATGAATTCGTTGATCAGGCCCTGCTTGTCGACGTGCACACCGGCGTTGATGGTGTCTGCTACAGCCTCGTGGAAAAGCTTGCAGTGGGCTTGTGCGTTCCATGCATCCTCAACAGCCTGCAACTCTGATCCGTACTTGCCAGCCTGCTCAGCAGCAAGCATGAGATCGCTCAACGGCTGGAGAGCTGCATTGGTCGAACCAAGAATATAAGGGTGGTCGCGAGGGTCAATGGTGCTAGTGATGAGGGTGGCGGCTTCGGAGTCGGTCCTAGCGACAGCCAGAAGATCCACTCCCATGATATCGGCCTGAGCACGAATAGCAACCAGACGGTTGATGTGCTCGTTGACGGGCACCAGGACCTTACCGGCCATGTGCCCGCACTTCTTGGTACCGGGCATCTGATCCTCAATGTGAATACCAGCCGCACCCTTCTCAACGAAGAGCTTGGTGAGCTTCATCACAGCAGTGAGACCACCGTGACCAGTGTCGGCATCGGCAATGATAGGGCGGAGGAAGTCAGTGTTGGCGGCCTTTGATCGCTGGCTTGCTGGGAGGGACAGACGCTCCTCGCGCTGCTTGCGGTCGTGGAACAGCTGTGCCATGAAGAGGTGGTTCACCTTGTTTGGCACAGTTGTGTAAGGGTAATCAGCAAGATCCGGACCCGGTTCGTCAGAGCTGGATGCAGTGCTGGAGGATTGCCATCCGGAAACGTAGACAGTGTCGAGGTACTTTGCCATTTGGGTAACCATTACCGGGTCCAAACAACCGTAGGTGGCGCTCGCCTCTCCACTCTGCAGCAACAGTTAGTGACTGCCACATCTCGCATTCGCAAAATTCGAAACTGACCTTGAATCTACCCTCTACCAAGTTCCAAAGCTTCTTCGACTGGGTATTGCTGGGGTACTCAATCTTGATGGTACCACGCTTCGAGACAATGGACTCGGCGGTATACGGCCGGCGAGTGTAACGCCATCTTGGGTCTTCCCACCAAGTCTTCAGCTCTTTCACCTCGTCCAAGAACTTTTGCTGTTCCGCATCGGTGCTCGACATGATGTTTGGAG
Source organism: Ramularia collo-cygni (assembly GCF_900074925.1). Lineage (NCBI taxonomy): Eukaryota > Fungi > Ascomycota > Dothideomycetes > Mycosphaerellales > Mycosphaerellaceae > Ramularia > Ramularia collo-cygni. The sequence continues at coordinate 606,185 of NW_019716258.1, forward strand.
GGGTGAGAGAGGAGGATATGGAGGAGACTATCTGCTTCAAACGGTCCGCCAGCGTGATGATTGGGCTCTAGGCTCTTTAATGAAGAGGCAAAGAGGGATGTATGATGTTGGAAGGAGGAAGAGGAAAGAAATGGTTAGTGTTTGGAGAGGGGGATGATCGGATTGAAGATCACGTCACTTGGCTTGGGTGAAAGCTACATATACCTCGTAGGACAGAGCTCCATGAACGCTGTTGTGCAGTCATAGCCTAGGCTGTGCGTCTGTCCGATCTCGTCCGATCTCTTCACACGCCAAATCTGCCTGGCCACTGGCTTGACTCACCTGTTACCAGCCTGCCCTTGCGTRCGAAGCGATTCTTCGGCCGAGGAAGCACATGCTGAGAGTTCCTAGAAGCCTCGGATGGATGGAGAGCTTCCAGGAATGCTGCTAGTATGTTTCGAGTTAGTAGCGGACGATTCCGCTGTCCGAGGTAAGGTAAAAGGTTTGCTTGTGATAGTCAGTCGTCCGTCGATGGCCAGCAAGGTGAAGTGGTTTCTATCTCTCAGAGGAATCGAGCATCATGCGTGAGGCGGCAACTGCTGGAGTCTGGAAAGCATCTGCCCTGTTCCGATCTTGAACAACAGCCGGAGCGGCGGCGGTAGGCTATCCTTTTCTCTAGGACGTTCTTCAGCGGATTACCCGCGAAGCTTGGCTCCGGTCTTCTCCGCATTTCGCTCTGATGTAAAAGTTTGATGCACACGGCTTCTTGGTCCAGGATAGGTCGTCGCTAAGGCCATTAATTCGTAAATGCAGAGCAGAGTGGTCGAACCGAAACACGCTTTAGCACGGGTAATGCGAGACCAATGCACTGGCGGAAGCTGCTCGTCGTCAGCTGGACTTTTGTCTGTTGTTTCCATCTTGACATCAAATTGACGGTTGGGCGACTTCTCGCGTTGGGGCAGAGGTAATTAATTGCTGCATAGCCTGTGCTCCCATTGCCTTGCAAACGTCGCTACCTTAGGACCATGACCGACGGTACCTAAGGTAAGGAAGACCGACCACGCGCGGGCCGCCAGGAAGAAGGCCGATATCGGCGTCTGCTCACCACTGGTTGACTGGCTCGGGAGACTGGCATTTTCAATGTATCGAAGTCGCAAGTCGCAACGTTGTCCATGCGGGATGACCGCGTTGGAAGGAACGACGAGACGTGACTTTATGTTCCCAAGAAGGCCAATGGATCCACACCGACAATCGATGCAGAATTGCGAGCAGAGGCGAGTTGTCGGCAGTCTTTAGCCTGTTTGTTAGCCTTGGGCGTCCCGAATTCCTTCATACTGATAAAAGAGGTGGCGCATAAACAAGCATTTCACCAGCGGAAAAAGCGGCACCAGATGCGGCTTGACGCCACACTTGTGGAATGATGATTGGAGAAACAGTTGCGACGAGGAAGAGGAAGCATTCGTGCCGTCGGTCAAGGAAGGTTGAGGTGACACCTGCCTGATCTTGATCTGATCTGATGGTGGGTCAGTCACCACGCGAGTGAGAGTTCACGCCAAACGCCTCTCCACAAAGCATGCGAACACCGTGGGGTTCGGCATCACGTTGCCCATACCGTATGAATCGTACTTCAAGCAAAGCATCCCTGCCCGGACTTTAGAGCGGACTTCGAACTGCATGCTGCATGATATCCGCGCTCGCCAGCCGAGCAGCAGGCAGATCTCGACCCACTTCACACCGCGCAAAATCTGGAAGGGCAGGTTGTCCCTTCCTACCCGGGCTGAATGATTTTCCAGTCTTTCATCACACCTTATGACTCTTCGTAGGTACTCTTCATTAACTGTTCTTACTCCTCCCCTCACAGGTCCACCCGCCCAGCAGACCATTTCTTGTTTGTTTGCTCAGCCATTATTCTTGTATGCTAGCACATCGTCGATGCTACAAGCTGGAGTAATCGCCTGCACGATCTGCCAACGCAGAGGTCTTCTTGAGGTTTGCACAAATAGTGTCCAATCCATCATTTAAGGGCCAAGATGGACCCCAAACGCCCAGCCGAGAAGGAGGTGGCCGAAGTCATAGACAGACGGGCTTCTGTAATGACAGTCGAGAATCCTCTGAGTCCGTCTACCACGTTGTCGGATTCGGAGAGCGTTATTTCGGTGGCGACGAGGCACTCGAGATATCATCGAGAAGGTTCCGATAATACACTTTCACACCAGCTATCACGAACGTCTGCCAACGCCATTGGTGGCGTAACTGCATTCATCCCTCCAATGGAAAGAAGCGTCACCACAGGAACCACGGGAACCCAAGATTTGGCGTGCGAAGTCGATTTTGAGGAAGGAGATCGAATCAACCCGCAGAATTGGAGTCTATGGTATAGAGGATGCGTCATCGCAATCTTCAGCTATGCGACAACCTGCGTTGTGCTCTACTCTACAAGCTACACATCAGCCATTCCGGGCATGCTCGAGGTTGGTAGACGATGTCGATCGAGAATGAAGATGTTTGGCTGACTGGAGCAGGAATTCAACGTCTCCAAGAACACAGGGATCTTAGGTGTAACCACATACCTGCTGGGCATGGCAACAGGTGCAGTTGTCCTGGCACCGCTCTCTGAGATGTGAGTACACTGTGCCGTCGGATCGGAGCCTATCAGACTTACGAACATCTCCAGGTATGGGCGGCGGCCTATCTACCTGATTGTCATGTTTCTCTTTGTGGTGTTTGTTATCCCATGCGCCGTTGCGAAAAACATGGCAACCATCCTGGTCGTTCGCTTTTTGGGCGCCTTCTGTGCCGCGGCAATGATCTCCAACGCTCCCGGAACCATCAATGACATTGTTCAAGAAGACAACAGGGCTCTCGCCTTTTCCGTATGGTCGATAGGACCTATGAATGGACCGGTAAGACCTCAATGGCAGAAGGCGTACAGGGTAGTTTGCAGGTTTCCTCCGAGCTACGACACGTCTCCGTCCACATCGGACAATATCCCAGACATTGCTAACGCTTCTTGTTCCACTCTGTAGGTGATTGGACCTGTCGTGGGAGGATTCGTGTTTGAATATCTTGGTTGGAGATGGACCAACTGGGTGGTGGTTATCGTTTCCGCTGTCGCGTGGGTGCTTATAGCACTGGTCCCAGAAACATATGCACCAGCCATTCTACGCAAGAGGGCCAAGAAGGTTCGAAAAGAAACTGGTGACGAGAAATGGTGGAGCCGGTATGATGACACTCAGGAATTCTGGCCACTATTGAAAGTGAACCTGTCGCGGCCATTCATTCTGACCGTGACAGAGCCGATTTGGTAGGTCTGGGCGAGATGATAGCAGGTGCTTGGAGCTAACATTCCTTGTAGCCTCTTCTGGGATATTTACATAGCGCTGGTTTACGGCGTTCTCTATGTGAGTTGTACGATCCCGCCCTCTCAACACCGCTGACTACTCGCACAGTTGTGCTTCGTGGCATATCCAATCGTTTTCTCTGAACTTCGCGGCTGGTCTCCTGGTTTCACGGGTTTGGCCTTCGTAGGCATAGGAGTCGGTAGCATGATTGTCATCCTGGCAGAACCACTTATTCGCCGGATGATCAACGCACACAAGCATGATCCTGAGACTGGCAGGCCTTATCCCGAAGCAATGGTTTCCGTGGTCTGTATTGCGGCAATCCTCATTCCTACTGGAGAGATTTGGTTCGCCTGGACATGTACACCGGAAGTTCACTGGATATGGTAAGCAAGACGAGGGTCATGCAACCAAGGATGATATCGGTATGTTGCTGACAGTTTTTCAGGCCAATTCTTGCTGGAATTCCCTTTGGCGCAGGCAACGCAGGCGTATTCATTTACGCTTCCAATTACCTCGTTCAGTCGTACGGGATATACGCTGCCTCAGCACTCGCTGGTAATGCTGTTCTGCGATCCATTCTTGGCGCGACTCTACCGCTCGTACGTATCATGATCGGTCTGTGCAAGTGTCCCAGAGATCTACTGACCATGCGATCGCTATCAGGCTGGACCAGCACTCTACGCTACATTAGGCGCGAACTGGGCGGGCACACTGCTAGGCCTGATTGAAGCCATCTGCATACCTATTCCTTTCATATTTTACAAATATGGCCACAAGAWCAGAGAGCGTTCGACGCTCATCAGAACGATGCGGGACGACCAGATGCGCAGAGAAGCGAAGCAACAAAGAGCCCAGGATAAGATTGTGAAGCGAGCTGGAGCGGAGGCGGAGGTCGGTGGAGCGATGAGCACAGGTGCGGCGGTTCACGAGGAGAAGGACATCGAAAAGGCAGAGATGTGAGCATCGATCTTTGAGACAGACGACGTTTGACGAAATCGGGAGCGTTCTGCATAGCGATGGAGTCTTTGATGTTGAGGATATTGGAGGCTACTGAAACGCTCATTGGTGTACTGCTTAAACGGTGAACAGTACCGTAAGCACGACCGTTTTGACGACATGATGGCCAGCTTGTATGCATACCACTGAACCTACTGCTCATGGTCTTGAAAGGCGAACCTTTTCACGACGATTGTAGCCTTCCATCAAAGCTTGGCATGCCGCCATATTCCCACATAGTCCTTCCCCTGGCCAGCTTCGTGTGTCCTTGATGGCATATCGTGAGCAACCCGAACAAGCGCGAGCTCTCCTTTCTCGGCGCTCAGATCTTGAGTCACAAAGCCATTCGAATTGTACTTTACATCCTGGCCGGGATTGTGAAACAGCTGAACGTAAAGCTCAGAGGACAAGCCGTGCGGTGGACCACCTTCCGTCGGAGCTTTGTGCAGCGGCCATTCAAGACAGATCAAGTACCCAGTAGGAGAGAGCAGTTCACTCATCCGCTTTGCCCACGAGGGTCTCATCTCTGGAGGTAGAGCACACAAGAATGTGTAGTCGAAAATGAGGTCAAAATTTCCACCGTTTGTGTCCGCGAGGAAGTCATCCTTGAAGAAATTGTGCACTAGGAACTTCGTTTCTCCGGCACCAACTTTCGAGTCATGAGGGACATACTGTTCGTCTTTGCTAGATTCTGCTTGGTGTTTGAGTGCGGCATCTATTGCGGTCTGGGAGGCATCCAGTCCATAACAGTCGTAGCCTAGCGATGCCAGAAGTAGCACATCATACCCTCTGCCACCTGACATAGTTAGAAAGCGAATGCTTCACTGTTCGAACAATACTTACAACCTGGTACCAGTGCTCTCTTCCGCTGATTACTGGCAACATCTTTAAGAGCCGAGCCGAACAGATCTTGCCTGCCTGTCACTGTGTCTTTCAGAGCAAGACTGGGGCCATTGCGGTCCCATGGAGTTGTTTGTTTCTGCCAAAGATCCTCCCAATGTTTGGTATGTGTCTCTGGGGGCTGATTGAGAAACTGTTGGCGCAGCACTCCAATGTCTGTCTTTTGGTCGGAAGACATGATGTCGATGTTGAGTTCGTTGTMGCCAGGATGATGACGTTGAAAACCCCGGATCGATGTTGACGATAGCCCGGCAGCTGCGTTTGTGATTGATATTTCACCGCTGCGCACTTGCCTGCAGAGTGTCCGAGATACGCCACCGATGGAACTTCGAAGCATCGATCTCGAGTAAGGGATGCAGCTTTAAATCGTGCCTTGGTGTCGATGTCGATGRGCACTACTACTCCCCGCGGGTACTCCACACAGTGTGCTTGATGTGGCTAGTCTACTACGACCGATATCGGCGGGCTGACTGCACGTCGAATGTCACCTCAATTGTCGTTCCTCGGGAGTGACATCTGTGACATGTCCTAGTGCCTTCTGCGGTCGATGCGTGGCGCTCATGCAAGGTGTATTTTGACACGCGTGGGTATGCTGCCGTTCTAACCGTAAGGTAGCCGTACACCCARCAGCTATGTAGTATCCGGCGAAGGTAGGATTTCTGGCCTGGCCTATCTCTTCTTTCAACTTGTTCATCTTTAGATTCTTCGCTTTACGTTCCTTTTCAGAAACTACCTTTACGGTTCCTTGCCAGTCGTTGTGGGCCTTCTTTCGACGAAGAGACAGCCAATCTCGATGCATTAGAAAACTACAGCTGCAATCCTGATTGGACCAACAGAACATGGCCAAAGAAGAAGACGGAGACGACGATATGCAACGAGATCCTCCCGGGACAGAGATGATGAAGACCGAAACCCATTCTTCCTCGGAAGACGAAGAGCAAAACGTCGGACTCTCAAGAAACGCCAATATGTCCACGCGTAATTCAGAAGAGTCTCAGCGAACAGAGAACGATGTTCATGACCACCAACTGCCGCCTCATAGAATTCGAAGTCGTGCACAATCTTCAGTGCGATCAGTCAGACCACCTGCCGTCACAGTCTCTCGAGCAGAGCGCCGTGGTCTCTTCGCAAGGTTATGTTTCATCGACGAAGTTACGAAYGCTTGGGACTATAGCCGCAAAATGAAGTGGCTGATCACCGCCATTGTCGCTGTAGCTGGCGCTGCTGCGCCCATGGGCTCGGCCATTRTCCTACCAGCACTCGTCGATATCACCCGGGAGTTCAACAGTACTCCTACCGTGGTCAATCTTTCCGTTGCAATGTACATGCTCTCCATGTCCATCTTTCCGCTTTGGTGGTCTAGCTTTTCCGAGACTCTAGGGAGACGGACGATCTATGTGGTATCGTTCTTTCTCTTCCTGGTATTCAATGTTCTTTCCGCTGTATCTGTCAACATTGGAATGTTCATAGTAATGAGAGTGTAAGTTGATGGATACATATAGCAGGGTTCCCCAACCACGCTGTCCCGCATGCAGTTCCCACTATCTGCATATAAATGCACACCGATTCGAGCTCAGCTGACTTCGTTCGCGTGTTTCTAGACTTTCTGGTGGTGCAGCAGCAAGTGTGCAAGCCGTCGGTGCAGGAACCATCGCGGATTGCTGGGAGACTAGAATGCGCGGCAAAGCCATGGGCATCTTCTATCTAGGACCTCTTTGTGGACCGCTTCTATCACCCATAATCGGCGGTGCCCTTACCCAGGGGCTAGGCTGGCGATCCACGCAGTGGTTCATTTCAATATTCGCCGTGATCTTGTTCGTTGCTATTGTGCTACTCCTCCCAGAGACACTCAGGCAGAGAAAGTCTCTAGCATCCGAGGCCGAAGACGAAGCGGCCGAGAAGGTCGAGGCAAGACCTGGACTTGAGCGAACGACAACGGGGCAATCCGTGAAAGTGAAAGCAAAGAAATACAGCGTGATGGCACKCCGTGCCTTCGTGGACCCTCTTCGCATCATTCTGTACCTCCAAATTCCAGCGGTCGCTGTACTGATCGCGTACGCTGCCATCACTTTTGCATCCCTGTATGTACTTAACATCTCTGTCCAGCAGACATTCTCAGGGGCTCCTTACAACTACTCGAGCATCATCGTTGGGGTGTTATACATCCCCAATAGTGCTGGTTACTTCATCTCCAGCATTTTCGGCGGGAGGGCAGTAGATCGCATCATGCACAGGGAAGCTAAGAAAGCCGGGAGATATGACGAGAACGGTCGCCTCAAGTTCATCCCCGAGGACAGGATGAAGGAGAGTGAGTGCAATGACAATCACGACGGGAATTATGCTAAAACAATTTTCCATTCAGACGCTTGGCTAGGTGCTATAATGTTCCCATGCGCACTGATCGCATACGGCTGGCTCGCTCGCTACCACGTGAACGTGGCAGCACCCATGATCGCCAACTTCTTTTTTGGCGTAGGGAGCATGCTGATCTTTTCTCTTGTCACCACGATGCTCACGGAGTTCATGCCGAGGAAGAGCAGCCATGGTATTGCTCTCAATAACTTTGTGAGAAACATCTTCTCGTGTGTTGGGACCATTGTGAGCGAACCCTTGATCGTTGCCATTGGAAATGGCTGGCTCTTCACTGGACTCGGTGTCATCACTCTTGTGACGGGTTGCTTGACCATTTGGGCCATGAAGCAATTTGGTCCACACTGGAGAGTGTCGATGGATAAGCAGCTGATGAGAATAGCCGGCGATTGAAAAGACTTCCAGCTCCAATCTCTTTCGAGTGTAATGATTTTTCCAGTGAGTTCATCTTTGATCATCGTCTCTACTGCGAGAGCACGGCGACCATTCTTCCGTCCTTTGTCTTACTCACACCAAGGGCCCGCCATCTGACATCCGTGATGGCCTCCCACACCGTGAAGTTACGGCACTCGCATGTTCCGTGGACGTCAGCAGGGAGACTCGCATGCTTGCGCTGGGTGCCCGGGCTGTATTTGCCATCATTYCACAACTTGGCAGTGGGTCCTGCTCCAACACGCGGCGGTCMAATGAGCTCCAGCGTACTCGAACCCGCCTGCGATTGAATCTTGGTAGTCCAGCTTTGTTCGCCTGGCGAGTTCTCGTACGTTGTGGCAACAATTTTAGCCTCTGCGCACAGATTTTGATGGAATTTCAGCGGTTCAGCATTCTCCTTAGCTCGAGTGTCGTTGATGAAGGTTCTGAGATCGCTCATATCTTTCAAACCGGCGGCTTGCTCCTCCAACTGATTGTCTGACAACGTCCATCTGTGATCCTGCTGGCTCGAAATCCTCCTGAAGCCTAGACTTGGTCTCTCGAATCCGAGGGAAGCTCCACGCTGCTGGAGGTATGTCTCGGAGAAATTGAACGACAATCTCTCAACAGGTGTGGGCGGAGCTTGCGGTTGACATGCTCGTGCCTCGTGGATGGCGAAGATCTCGTCCCCTCTGGAAACGTCATCGCGTAATTGCTGGTGCTCGCTGCTCTCCGCGATTGAACTGAGGAGTGGGCCTCGAGAGTCGGAGTCGAGGTATTGATCAGGGTGCATCATTTCGGGGAAGGAGTACAATCTCTGGATACTGTTCAGGCGACCAGCTGGAGGCGCGGAATGCCTAGCTGGGCGATCCGGCACGATGCGTCTGTTGATGGAGTCTGAACGAGCGGACTTGCGTCGCGAACTCACATTTGATGCCGAACGCCCGAGTTTCTTGACAGGATCGAGGATGTGAAGATCGAGAGACAGGAGTACACTCTGGGTTGCAGTTGTGCGTGTGTGACCATCATCATGCTCTGAGCGGGCGTCGCGTTTCTTGAGCGCCTGGGAGCAGTACCTGCCAAGTGACTTGTTCCATGAGCGAACCTTCTGCTTCACTTCCTCGGTGGACAGTGGCAGATTCTCTTGAAGACCGACGACAATGCCGCTAAGGGATGCGTGCCACGGCTGGACTTTTCTTGAAGGCCGCTCGTTGGCTGATGAAGGATACATCATTCGAGATTGACGATGACAGGCCCACCAGTGGGGAGCGCTGTATGTGTCGAGAATGACGAAGGCTGGTCGAGAAGCGCGGATATTGACTATTTACCACGTGTTAGTCATTGTTCTTCTTCGTGGAGGATGTGTGCATGCATGTGTTGGTTGTGATCGAGAAGGTTAAAGTGAAGCTGACACTGGAAAAGACAGAGCGGAAAGAGATTAAGAAGAGCTACTGAAACGCATGTGCTCATGTGACGGCGAGTGAAGTGAGGTTCAGGCAACAGCGCGAGTGAAGTGAGCTTCACATAGCGGCAGCCTTGCGCTGCTGCGGACAATTTCGAATGCAATGACGGGAACATCTTGAGAAGAGGCCATTGCGTGGCCATATCAGCGCAGAATCTGTTTTATCTCGGTATAGTTTAGGGTACGCAGACTGTAGCATCAGTCGCCCATGCGCGGTTGTGACCAGGAAGTGTCTGAGTAGATCTTGCATCTGCCAAACGAAGTCTCCACAATGTCGAAGTGACCTCACTTCACGTCTGCTCACTCCAGCATTCAGTTGGAGTGATGTCATATCTTGTCGGCCAGAGCGCATTGCTACCGCCTACCAGAACGATTTGAATGTGACTTCACCCTCGCAGGATTTGCCACAACACACCATCTCGGGCTTGATCGTGGAAAGGCCTCCGACTCGAGACTGGTTGCAGGTGCTCGGCAGAACGATGGGTCAAGGTGCCGTTTCAATCCTGAGTACGGTATGCGCATTCTCAATAGATAGATACGGGTAGGACTGGTGTCCTGGCACCCGATTCACCCTCACTCTCCGTCGAAGGAAACGTGGCATCTTAGCCGGCGACGCTCTCCAGTCGGAAGTTCCTGCGATCAGCCGCAGAAGGGGCCGAATTGAGGCGAATCGTAGAGATGAGATTGCACGCTGGGCTTTTGGTCGAGTCGCGCGGCGAGTCGTACTGCAAAATCGCCGGGCTTTTCTCTGCTCACGAGGCACCCTGCCTCTTCCTTTCGAGGATCTCTTGCCGCAGTCTCTCAGCAGCAGCTTGAGTCTCGATCATCCTACCAACACCTGTCTTCCATCCCTCTTCCAGCCCTTGCATCTCTCCGGCAACGTTTCCTTGAGTTGCGCGTCGGGCCTGCTCCACCTGCTCGAGCTCCAGCTTGGCAACCTCCAGCTCCCTCTCCACCGCCCGCAGCTCATCTTCCAGCCGACTATTGCCAATCAGCCAGGCGTTCTTTCCGTATGTCTCCAATAAGCCTAGGTTGATCTCGCGACCGCGAAGATACTCGGCACTCGTATACGCTTGTTGCAATGCGGCCTTCCATGCGGGCAAATCTCCTTTGGGAGGCGCGTCCAGGAGCTCATATCGGCTGAGATCCAGTCCACCAGCTTTGGGCTTGCCAGATGCGATTCGCGCATGTTCTGCCTCGACGAGTTCTGAGTAATGAGATTCCCGCTGCGCAGGAATTGAAGGGTGCATTGTGTTTGCATGTTCGGCGTCCAGTTCGGCTTGTATCAACGCATTAGCAGCAGACAGAGCTTCCTTAGAGGGCTGCGCGTCAATATACGGCAGCGCGTCTGTTGTGCTTTGAATGAGAGGCATGCTTGCGTGTGTTGGTGGGTGGATGTCGAGAGCTCCAGCTTCGACTTTCATCTGAAAAGACGACGGCATTGGCCGGCGCTAAGTAACCTTAGTTCTACGCGAGGGCAGGTACGGTTCACAGAGTACCAGGTAGCACTTGCTGCCTTAACGCCTTCAACCTCACCTCATCTCATGACCTTACACTGTGCGTCGTCATCTGGTCATCAATGAGCGATCATCACTCAGGACCAATTCACGCAGAGCCGCCGGCGGCTCCCATAGACTCTGGTCACCATCACCATCATCATCACCAGCATAACTACCACCTTCCGGAAGATCCCTCCATAATTGAAGTGGGATCGCGTGGCGACTACGGCAGTGTACCACAGAATGCTATAGTCGACTCCGGACTCAATCGAAGAGCCATGTCGCGCTCACCTTTGGTAGTCATTGTGCTGGCAGCAGTTGCTTTCCTGACATTGGCATTCTTGAATACCTCCMACAGGCTGGGCTATCCTGCTTTCGACATCTCATCCACAGATCCTAATCATAATTCACTGCCAGACAAGTACTCACCCAAAATCGATGGCGACAGTTATCTCGTTGGAGTTGGCAAAGCTGATATCACTGGCCCCGTCGTGGAGATTGTAAGTAAATCAAAGAGGAGGAGGCATGCAGGGTAGTGCGACGACGTCTCTCAAGCTACTCAGGCTATGGGCCATATCGGGAATGTTAAAACATTGCTGACCGTTCTATCCTTCGCTTTTAGAACTTCATGGGCTACGCCGACCCGGCACAAGTTGGTAGTGGGCTTAGACAGCGCCTATATTCGCGAGCTTTCATCGTTGGAGATGTCGCAACACCAGCAGATCGTTTCGTCTACCTAGTTCTTGATACCCAATCTGGCGATACTGCAATTCGACATGGCATCCTTCAGGCGTTGAAGGATCTCRGGGGCGACTTTGCTTTATATGGCCAACACAATGTTGCTGTCACTGGTACCCACTCGCACAGTGGTCCTGGAGCATGGCTCAACTACTTGCTACCGCAAATCACGAGCAAGGGCTTCAATAAGCCTTCATATCAGGCCATTGTTGACGGAGCAGTTGCCTCTATCAAGCAGGCTCATGAAGGGCTCGCTCCGGGTCACCTCCGAATCGGCACCACCGAAGTTTATGATGCCAACATCAACAGAAGTCCATATGCCTATCTTGCGAACCCCATCGAAGAAAGATCGCGCTACAAGGATGACGTTGACAAGACTCTTAGCATGTTACGCCTATCCCACTCAACAGAGTCTGGAGACCGTGACATTGGGGTCTTTACGTGGTTTGCGGTACATGGTACGAGCATGTTGGGCAACAATACTCTTGTCACCGGCGACAACAAAGGCGTTGCTGCTGTGCTTTTCGAGAGGTCCGTTGAAGACCCGTCATTCGTCGCGGGCTTCAGTCAGTCCAATGTTGGAGACACGTCTCCCAACGTACTTGGCGCGTATTGCGAGTTCGGGGAGCAGCAAGGCCAAATGTGTGATTTCAAGACAAGCCTGTGCGGTAACAAAACGCAGCCTTGCCATGGTCGAGGTCCCCACTTTGGCAGGAACGACGCAGGAACTGCCTCCAGCTTCGAAATCGGTACCCGCCAGTTCAGCGGTGCTCGAAAATTGTTTGATGATCAGGAAGCCTTCATTCCGGTGCAAGGAAGTATTGTGAAGAGCTTGCATCAATTTGCAGATTTGAGCAATTACCGATTCAAGCTTCGCAACGGCACTTCTGTGCGTACCTGCCCGGCTGCGATGGGATACTCCTTTGCTGCTGGCACGTCGGACGGCCCTGGTGCGTTTGACTTCAAGCAAGGCCAACCCAACGATCCTCACGCGAATCCACTGTGGACTGCTATTGGCTATCGTCTACAYACTCCAAATGACACGCAAAAAGCGTGCCAGCGCGAGAAGGTCATTCTTCTGGATGTCGGTGAAAGCAAAACGCCATACGATTGGAGCCCCAACATTGTGGATGTTCAGCTTCTGAGGGTCGGCCAACTTTTCATCATCGTGTCTCCTGGCGAGGCCACTACCATGTCGGGCCGCCGCTGGAGGGAGGCCATCGGAGATTATGCCAAGAATACGTTTTCAGAGCTTGAGAAAGACGAGCAAAGCCCCTTCGTGGTGCTTGGAGGTCCTGCCAACACGTATTCCCATTACATCACTACCCCTGAGGAGTATTCCATCCAACGCTACGAGGGTGCATCTACACTTTACGGACCGTGGACTCTGGACGCGCACATCAATTTATCACTTAGTGCGCTGCCATACCTAGCGAAGTCTGTACAGGATCTACCACCTCTGGATCTTGGACCCAGTCCACCAATCTACGTCAACAAAAGCTTGACCTTCATCACGCCTGTTGTGGTTGATCGAGCAGGCTTCTTCAAAAGCTTTGGTGATGTGATCGCTGACGTAGACCCACTTTACCTTGCAGGCGACACCATATCGGCCAAGTTCGTTGGTGCCAATCCACGCAACAACCTCCGTTTGGGAGCAACTTTCGCAGCGGTAGAAACTCTCCACGAAGAGTCGGGACTTTGGGAGCGAATTCGTGACGACAAGGACTGGGGTCTTGTCTATGACTGGAAACGTACGTCCACGACGTTGGGAACCAGTGAAGTTACGATCAGCTGGGAGACGAAGTGGGAGACAGGAGCTTGGCGAGAGGAGAACGCCGACAGCGCAGAGATTCATGGAGACCTGTTGCATAGAGACAGCTCTCTACAAGGTCGCTACAGATTACGATATTACGGAGATGCGAAATCGCTGGGAGGCGGCATCACGCCGTTCGAGGGAATCAGTGCTGAATTTACGATTGCATGAGGTTTGGGAGTTGTACATGACCTGCCTACACGATACGAACTATAATTACGCGCAGTCTCTACGGGCTTCTAACTGCTCTCTTGCATTCTTGTCTCAGATGCAATTGATGTCAAGCAAGCGATGCATTTATTGTCAAAAGGCACTMGGATTACGAGACTTCATGTATCTAACGAACTTTACAGTAAGCCGAACACATTCACACTGGGATTACCAGCCAGCGATTTGACGCCAGAAGAGAAGTCAGCATTCCGCACCTTACATTCCTCGCTCCGCTGATCAACACAGTGACAAGTTCATATCGAGTTCCGCATAGCTAATCACGACTCAAACTCAGAACAAGACCTTGGATTACGATATGGCACCCAGAACTAGAGCTACCAGGACGATTGCGGAGAAATCTCCTCAAGATACCATGAAGAGACCAAAAAAGACGATCACGAAGCCGACGAAAGCAAAGAAGTCCCCGAAGAAACCCATAGCGAGGAAATCCACAGCGAAGCAGTCCATACAGAAGCTCCCAGATACGGTGCCAACAAAGGCCGTGAAGAAGCCTTTAAAAGGCACATCGAGGTCAAATGTTAGCAACATTTGCGAACCTGTTGAATCTTCACCTGAGATCTACTGCGAAGTCGACCGTCGCGAACATGGGACGTATAAGAGATGCGGCAGAGGAGCTCTGTTTTTGGCACACAAGGCATCGCCACAACCCAACGCACCAGAGTCGATAGCAGCCGCGATGGACCACGCCTCATCAAAGATGACCTCGTCGAATAAGACCACCAAGGGTAACTCCAAGGCCCAAGAAACAGATCTGAACTATGATGCTGTTATCAGGAACGGAGCGAGGATGGTGCTTTGGGGACTCGATGATCTCTTCGAGAGAATCAACAGTGAGCCCATGGCTTCTGAAACTTCGYTAAAGGGTGTTGGTGAACACGTTGGTGGAGCCATACATGCGCTTCATGGTTTCTTGGAGTCGAGTCGCGAGTACAGCAACCCAAATCCCAAGATCAATTACCGCAAGAAGTTTGAGGAAGGCGACGGTATCGGAAATTGGATAAGCTTCAAGCCTTCATGGTTTGAACGAGGGAGATTTAACCTGGGCGATATCATGACATTCCAGTCAGCTCTAATGGGACTCAAGGCCGAGGGAGAGGTTGTGACCCTTCATCGCTAGAGGCGAATGGGGGGAGTGGAGCGTGTGCAGCTTCGGCACAGCATGGGACATTGTCTCCTCAACTGATTCATGATACGAACTTGTCTGTATGCACACGTGCTTTGCAAGAAGTGATGCTTAGCAGAGCACCATGGATATTGGATGCAGCTGACGAGTTGTCGAAATAACGCCATATCTATAATCATTTGGTCTATCCAAGTTCAACGATCCTTTGTCCAAACAGCGCATAAAGTCTTCTCAAATGTAGCCGCAGGGTCAACACTCGGGGATACGCTCTTTGTTCTGCCATCCGCTCTTCTTCCATTTCCGGCGTCTGGAAAGACTCAAGAGAACCACTCCGCCGAG
Source organism: Ramularia collo-cygni (assembly GCF_900074925.1). Lineage (NCBI taxonomy): Eukaryota > Fungi > Ascomycota > Dothideomycetes > Mycosphaerellales > Mycosphaerellaceae > Ramularia > Ramularia collo-cygni. The sequence goes on from NW_019716258.1 coordinate 621,390, forward strand.
ACCACTAATGTACCATCATCCGTTCATCCCTGAACCTCATTCACAACTCCAAAATGGCGTGGCCAACGGCAGAACAGAGAGCCGCCACCAAAAAGGGAGCAGCCAAGAAACCCGCAACAAAACCCACCGTCTCCAAAACCAGCGTGGCGAAAGTAGTCAAACTACCCAAAGAAACCACCAAGAAGAGAAAAAACTCCAAGATCCTACCCCTGAAAACCACAGTCGCAGAAGGAAAACCCACCTACCGCGGCGAAGCAACTCTCGGAAGCAAAAAGGTCCGCAGCTCACCTACTTCCCAGCGAATTAGTATCGATGGCCTGTCCTATGTCTTGGTTYCCGAACACGAGCACAACCCAGTGGATACGGCGAAACGCGATGCTTTGATTGTGCGACTCCGCGAACTGMGGAATGAGTTGTTTGAGGATGGGAATTGTGATTTCACTCTCGCAGGGAAACAGATTGGGATTGCGATTGCGTTGTTGAGGGATGGTGGCGGGGAGGACGAAGAAGATGCCTCAGATGGTGATCGCTTCGGCGGCGCGGACAATGGCCAGTCGGACTGGGTGACCTTATGTGAATTGATAACTTCAGACAGCTGTCACTGAAACTTTCGAACATCTTTAGCGAACGACTCAATAGATTCGGTGTCTGATTACTTAAATACACAGATGAGTCCACATCAACATCTCCCCAACGCCGCGCTTTCACGTTGAGTGACTAAACCCGGCAAGTATCTAAACTTTTCWCCATCCCAACCTGACCATCCTGAAAGATGCAGCAAGATCGTTGTTGCTAGCCATTGTTGAACAGCATAGCTGGTATCATTGTAAACTCCAAAACTCCTGTATCCGTTCCTCGAAAGACTGCAATGTGAACTAGAAGAGACCGTCGATCTCTCCAGTCTCGCCATCAATCTCAACGTTCAGGTAGCCAGGTGCAGTGGGCAGACCAGGAATGGTCTGAATGTCTGCTGCAAGAGCATACAGGTATCCAGCACCAGCAGCCATGCGGACATCCCGGATGGGAACTTCGAAGCCAGTTGGTGCACCCTTGAGCGCTCCGTCGTGGGAGAGGGAGTACTGAGTCTTGGCAATACAGATGGGAAGGTCACCGTAACCTTGGCGGGTGTAGGTGTCAATCTTCTTCTGTGCTGTCTCGGAGAAGGAGACGGAAGCAGCGCCGTACATCTTCTTGGCGATGGCCTCAATACGCTCTTGTGCGGAGCCCTTGAGGTCGTAGAGGAAGTGGAACTGATCTTGCTCGCTCTTCTCGGAAGCAGCAATGACACCCTTGGCGAGATCGACAGCTCCCTTGCCGCCCTCTGCGTAGTGATTGGCAGTAATGGCGTCTTCGGCACCAGCCTTGATGGCCTCCTCGCGGATGACCTGCAACTCAGCCTCGGTGTCGGTGTCGAATCTGTTGATAGCAACGACAACGTTGACACCATATGACTTGGCGTTCTCAATGTGCTTGGCAAGGTTGATGCAACCCTTGCGAAGGATGTCGACGTTCTCCGTGGTGTAGACGGGGTCCAACTGTGCGCCGGCCTTGATCTCAGGACCGCCGCCGTGGACCTTGAGAGCACGCACAGTAGCGACGATGACAACAACATCAGGAACGAGGCCAGAGGCACGACACTTGATGTTCATGAATCGCTCGCCGCCCATGGTGAAATCGAACCCAGCCTCAGTAACTACGAAACCGACCTTCTCGTCACGCTCGGCCGCCTCATCGGGCTCAGTGCCAGCAAGCTTGAGTGCGATGCGGTCGGCAATGATGGAGCTGTTTCCGATACTGATGTTTGCGAATGGACCAGCATGGACGAATACGGGAGTACCCTCCAATGTCTGCATCAAGTTTGGCTTGACGGCATCCTTCATCAGAGTAGCCAGCGCACCGGCGCATCCGATGTCGTCAGCGGTGACTGGGTCACCCGCTTTGGAAGATGCAATGACCATGCGACCGAGACGGGCTCTGAGGTCAGAGAGGTCAGTGGCAAGAGCAAGCACAGCCATACACTCGGAAGCGACAGAGATGTCGAAACCCGTCTGTCGTGGTGCGACCTTGCTCTCGGATGGTGCCTGACCGATGGTGATACCACGTAGGTGACGATCGTTGACATCTAGTACACGTCGCCATGTGATGGTCTCCGGGTCAATGTCGAGTCGGGAGAATTTTGTCTTCTCCTCAGGTGTGAGGTCGTCAGGGTTGGTCTTGTCGATCCCAAGCTTCTTCAGACGGGTGAACATGATGTTGGCAAACGTGCGCTTGCCCTTCTTGGCAGGCACGAGTCGGTTGAAGAGCGCTGGATCCGGTGCGGTAGCCTCGTGGAACATTCTCGTGTCGATGGCGGCAGCCAGCAAGTTGTTCGCTGCAGTCACAGCGTGGATATCACCAGTCAAATGCAGGTTGAACTCGTCCATGGGAATGACTTGACTGTACCCACCACCAGCTGCACCACCCTTGATTCCAAAGGTGGGACCCTGAGATGGCTGACGGACGTTGGCAAAGGCGATACGGCCAAGCTGGCCAGAGAGGGCCTGAGTCAAACCAATCGTGGTGGTACTCTTACCTTCGCCGAGAGGTGTGGGTGTGATACCAGCAACGAGAATGTAGCGGCCGTTCTGACGGTGTTCCAATCGCCTGAGCACGTCCAATGACACCTTGGCTTTGTATGCACCATATGGCTCCAACTCGTGAGATCGGATTCCAATTTCCGACGCTACCTTGTTAATCAGCTTTGGATGCTGAGCACGAGACACGGCAATGTCCGAAGGAACAGGAGACTTGATCTTCAATGGCAAAGGAGTGATGTGCCTTGCCTTGGCTTTCTCCGATTGAACATCGGCGGCAGCAACGACGTTTGACAGGAGCATAGCAACAGTCATTGGGCCGACACCACCAGGCACAGGAGTGATCTGGCTGGCAACCTCCGCGGCAGACTCGAAATCGACATCTCCGACTAAGCGTTGTCCAGACTTTTTGGTATCGTCTGGCACGCCATTTGTGCCAACGTCGATTACGACGGCGCCCGGCTTGAGCCAGTCTCCCTTGACGAAGCCTGGGCTACCAAGGGCAGCCACGACAATGTCACCCGTCTTGACAATCTCCTTGAGGTTTTGTGTCTTGGAGTGACATACGGTGACAGTAGCATCTGCATGCCGCAGCAGGTAGCTCACTGGAGCACCGACAATATCAGAACGCCCAATCACGATGGCGTTCTTGCCCTTGAGGTCGACGCCAGACTCTTTCAGCAGGACCATGACACCCTTGGGAGTGCAAGGAATGAACAATGGCTTTCCGCCCTTCTTGGCCAGCTCGCCAATGTTGGCGGTGCCGAAACCGTCAACATCCTTSTCGTCGGCTACGGCAGAGGTGATTTCGTACTCGTCGAGATGCTTGGGCAGAGGTAGCTGCACCAGTATGCCGTGGACTGACTCATCGTTGTTGTAATGGTCGATATTCTCGAGCAGTTCGTACTCGGTAATGGACTCGGGGTAGGTTTCCAGCCGGCAGGCAATATTGGCCTCTTCACAGGCCTTGAGCTTCATGCGAACATAGGTGGAGCTGTCGGTACGGTCGCCAACCTGGATGATGACCAGGCTGGGCTTGTAGCGGGCATTCTTGGCCTGCTTGCCGGCCACCTCGCTCGAGATTCGCTCACGAATGGTTTTGGCAATGGCATTGCCGTCGATTTTGGTGGCGGTCATGTTTGCTGCGGTGGAACTGAAGCAGCGGAAGTCCGCGTGCTTGTGAGATCTTATAGTCGCACCAGAAGCTCCCGTGGACCGAGCAAGCGCACCGAAAGCTCTCAAGGACCGAATGGCGTGTGGTGGGATCGCGGCACGAGGGCGGATAGCAAGCTGAGGAAGAAATCGGCGGGTCGTTGTGATAGGCGTGAGGCGGGGCACACATGCACGATGACTGTTGGCCAAATACATCCTTTCCTCGGGTGTAAACGTTCGCAGAGACAAGGGAAAACCTGGGGATTCCACTGAGATGCAGACCTCCTCCTAGTTCTCTCCCCGTAAAGTCACGCAAAAGCTTCGCAAGAGTCGATGCAGTGACTGATATGATGAAAACGCGTCCGGTCACCGGGGACAATTTCTCAAAACACCCGACACGGAGCCACCAGCCACCAGTCACTGAGCCACCGGTCTTGTGGCCGCGGGGACGTCTGTGGGCTAAGGTAGGAAGTGTAATAAAGATTTCTTGGACAGAGAAATTGCGTGTATATCAATCAGCTCATGGAGTCGAGCGTTGTAGGGCTTCGAATCGCCGTTCTGATATTATATGCAAGTCCTGGATGGTGGTAATTGTACAATCGACCTTCCAGCCTGTGTGATGGTACTTTACCTATGCTTGCAAGACAATTGATTGCCATTGATAGTAATTTGATACAATTGATTTGTCCCATTTCAACATGCTGGCTACCATAGAAGAACTCTTGGCAACACTGCAGGTGCGACAAAGTCGTCCTGACTTGTGGACCCCACCACAAAAGAGTCATCCCACCAAACTACCGTCAACATGAGGCCGATTCTACTTCAGGGCCACGAGCGTGCGCTGACGCAGGTAAAGTGTGTAATCCCATCAAGTGCGCAGATGCGTGGCCGAAATTCAGACGGACTGACATGCCTCTAGGTTCTCCAAAGAGGGCGATCTTCTTTTTTCCGTCTCGAAAGACCACGTCGTGTGCGCGTGGTATACAGCCAACGGCGAGCGATTCGGCACCTACAAGGGTCATCAGGGTGCTCTCTGGACCGTCGATGTCGACCCGACCACCACCATCCTCGCTTCTGGCGGCGCCGACAACACCATCCGGCTCTGGGAGGTCAAGACGGGCAGACTGTTGAAGACGTGGGAATTTGGTACAGCCATCAAGCGCGTGGAGTTCTCTGAGGATGGAAGACAGCTACTAGGTGTGACGGAGAAGCGACAAGGACAGCTCAGCTCTGTCTTRGTCTACGACATCAACCAGGACCCAGAAGGCGAGCAGGCGGAGACTTACAGTCTGCGCATCGTTGTCGACGACATTCCCAAGGTCACAGTCGCCGGCTTTTCTTACATGAATCACTTCATCATCACTGGCCACGAGGAYGGTAGTGTAACACAGTACGATGCCAAGAGCGGCGAGGAGCTCTCTCACACCTTCCCACACGAGGAGGGACAGCCCGTCACCGATCTCCAATGGAGCTCCGACCGGACATACTTCATCACCTCATCCAAGGACAAGACCGCCAAGCTCATCGACGCGAAGACCCTGGATGTGCTCAAGACCTACGTTGCCGACACCCCTCTCAACAGTGCAGCAATCACACCCGAGCCAACAAACTATGTCATCCTAGGAGGTGGWCAGGCTGCCATGGACGTCACAACAACTTCCGCACGACAAGGAAAATTCGAGGCGAGGTTCTATCACAAAATCTTCGAGGAGGAGATTGGCAGAGTCCGTGGTCACTTCGGTCCTTTGAACTATGTCGCCGTGGACCCTACCGGAAAGTGCTACTGCAGTGGAGGAGAGGATGGATACGTTCGTGTGCACCACTTCGACCCTCCTTACTTTGACTTCAAATTTGAGGTGGAGCGTGAGAAGGAGCGCGAGGGACGGATGTAAAAGTTTCTTGAGCACAAGCGATGCGACGAGGCTAGATGATGAGTGACAGGCAGGCAGGGCATAAAGCATGGCGTTTTGGCGCTGATCAAAGTGGGACCCTTTATCTAGGTCTCACAAGAGGACGATGAATGGTCGTATGACTGAAAATGAACCAGATTTCTGCGCCTCCTGTTCCTGTATCATGTTCATTCTCCCCATTGGAATTGACCCAGGCGGAGTCGCCGCTAGGTATATGAGATGTCAGTCGCGAAGGCCAGCGAGTTGGCGGCTTTGTTTAGTCGCAGCCTTTCCACATAGCACTGCGGTCTTGGCAGCGAAAAGTAGGTTGCTGGGATCTCTACGGCTAGGTATGGTAGCCATGACCATCGTAAAGCCAAGTCAAGTACATGTAGGAAACATCGCTATGAAATGTCCAAACCCATTGTGAAAGATCTACAACTCTCCTAGATTGATATGTCCTCGAGACATACTTATCTTGGCACGCGGAATCGATTGCCGCATCTACATCGTCGCCGAAATCGCCCTTATGGATCAAGTCTTATCCGCTCTCGGCCTCTCGTTACGCATTAGATAGCGACACAAATGCGCTGCCGATGTGGGGAGATCGCATCTATGAAACTAGTAGAGCGATGCGCGGAGACTGGTAAGAATGTCGTGACTTTTTATTTTCCATTTTCTTTCACTCGCGTCTTGTGATTGTTTGCTCAGATGTCGGAACCGAAATCAGGCGGTGACCACATCTCGCCAGCTTTGGAGAAAGAGAAATATGGGGCTGAGAGAGGTGACGATGGACCTCGAACAGAAATCAGGAAGGGAATCGCAAATCCGGAGGAACCAGACCTCGAATCAGACGACCGTAATCGAGAACCCACGAATCCACTTTCCACCGTGCGCACTGTCGCTCTTGTAACGACCCTCACAGGCGCCGCGTTTCTCAATACCCTCTCCGTCCAAGCTCTTGTCATCATACTGCCAACAATCTCTGCGTCTCTCAACATCCCCTCCGCACGACAGCAATGGCTCGTTTCGGCATACTCTCTCACCTTCGGCTGCTTCCTCCTCCTTTGGGGCCGACTGGCTGATGTCTACGGAAAGCGTCTGATCTTCATCTACGGTTCCGCGTGGTTCTGTATCATGACTGTCATCTGTCCCTTCATCCCCAATGAGATTGGCTTCAACACGGTTCGCGGTCTCCAAGGTCTAGGCGCGGCAGCGAATGTGCCGACAGCGATTGGCATTCTGGGAACCAGCTTTCCACCAGGCAAATCCAAGAACTATGCCTTTGCAATGTATTCTGCTGGAGCTCCACTCGGATCTGTGTTTGGAAACTTATTGGGAGGTATAGTTGGTGAGTACGCGACCTGGAAATGGGTCTTTTGGATCCTAGCGATCATGTCCGCAATTGCTACCATTGCCGCGTGGTTCGTCATCCCATTACCGACAGTCCTGCCCAAAGAAGAGGACGTCAAGAATGCAGTGGATTGGCCAGGTGGAATGATGATCACAGTGGGTCTGATAATCCTCCTGTTTGCTCTTACGGATGGGAATGTGGTGGGTTGGAGCAAAGCATATATTCCTGTGCTGATCGTCTTGTCCCTGCTTCTGGTGGCAGCGTTCGTGGCCTGGCAAATATACTTGGAGAACAAGACAACAAAGAGACCGCTGATGAAGGTTAGTATCTTCCGCAGTACGCGTGTTTCGGCTGCCATGATCACCATGGCCTTCTTTTACGCCGCCTTCAACAACTTCCTCATCTTCGCAACATACTTTTATCAGGAGTACAAGGGACTGGATGCCATTCATACCACGCTCCGATTCATCCCGACGGGCGTGGTGGGAGCCATGACTGTCTTCGTCACGGCGCAACTGCTGGCGCTGGTGGACGTTCAATACATCACGATGTTTGGAACGATGTGCTGTGCAATCGCAGGACTGTAAGTCTAGTGAGGTAAGCCACAGGCTCCGAGCTAACATCCTTGCAGTCTCTTCGCTGTGCCGATTGATCCCAGTACAACATATTGGGCGTACGGTTTTCCCGCCATGTGTCTTGCCGTATTTGGTGCGGACACTTTGTTTCCTGCCCTGTTACTCCTCACGGCGCACGCGCTGCCTCAGGAGGATCAGGCCATTGGGGGTGCTATGGTGAATGCTGTGGGACAGATAGGACGGGCCATTGGCTTAGCGATAGGTACCGCCATCCAGGTTGCGGTTCAAGAGAGCAAGGAGGTTTCCGACGATGCTGCGGTGACGGGAGCGGGATCGAAAGACAATCCGGCATTTCTCGCTGGCCTTAGGAGTGCAGAATGGTTCAATTTTGCCCTTTGTCTGGTGGCGTTGGGCATAGCGACTTTTGCGTTCAGAGGCGCAGGGAAAGTGGGTGGATCCAAAAAGTAGACAGTCTTTGGAGACGGATTCATCCTTGTTCATCCAGCTGGAAGCGAAGTTGACTGGACGCTCCGTACAGCCGACTGGTAGCTGACGAGTTTGATGGCTCCAGCGGACCAGATCATCAGAACTTCGACGGTGGGAAAGCTCAGCGTTTTGATGCCTTTCTTGTGCTTTCTTGATGTCGTCGCAACTTGAGTGTGGGGTCTCACGTAGCCAACGATGTTCACCCAAGCTCCAACTTGAAGCAGTTCGCGTTGGAMACTCTCCAGTACGTTGTTGATGTCTGCAAAGACTGTGAGATTGCGAGACGCGGTGGCCGCATGTTCGCCCTTCAGCACGAGCGTGCCGCTGTCGATCATGTACTCATGCACACATCCCAGCACGCGGATCTTGGTGCCTGGTCCTTGCTCGTGGATTTGATCCAGGAGCACGAGACGCGTGGGCTCAGGTCTCCTACAGTAAGGATCGTAGGAAGCCATCGGAGGAAGTCGACCGCCTGATGCAGTTCTTGTGAGCGCTCGTGATGATGGAGTTGTAACCCGGCTGTCACATGGCAAGACGTGGTGTCAATAGATCGGCGCTTATGATTACCAAATCTGGAGGGATCCTGCGTCACACCAGAGTGCAACGACATCTTCAGGCAGCGGGCAACCGATCAAGATCAATCACCACCTACCACATATACCGTCTCAACATCACGCCTCTCATCACCTGCTAGGCAACAACACATCGCAAACCTGTGCTCCTGAGAACCCTCCAGCCGCTGTCGGCCTCGGTTTCTTACAACAACCCCCGATTGCGCTTTCCCAGCCGCCTATCTCCCGCCCGAGACGACAAAGAGACCCCCACCAGGACCCGTCCCGCCGCAACTTCGTCGTCTTTCCTTTGGCACAACAACCGCGATAGATTCTCTCCGCCGCCACCATGTCCGGCTGGGGCTTTAGCAGCCTTTTTGGCGGCAGCGCCGCCGCAAAGAAGGATGCGCCCAAGAACGCCATATTGCGCCTACGAAGTACTCTCGAAATGCTGTCAAAGCGGGAGAAGCACCTCCAAAACCAGATGGACGAACAGGATGTGATTGCGCGGAAGAATGTGAGCAGTAATAAGGGAGGTAAGTGGAGTCACGCGACCGTGAAGGCCGAGGAGGTCCACATGTTCGTATTGCATGCTGATATCTAGACTGCAGTGGCCAAGGCAGCCTTACGGAGGAAAAAGGCATTTGAACATCAGCTCGAGCAGACGAGTGCGCAAATGATGACCGTAGAGCGGGAGATATCCTCCATCGAGACAGCAAACATCAACAAGGAGACGTTGGATGCGATGAAGGGCGCTCAGCAGGCAATGAAGAAGATCCATGGCGATCTCTCTATCGAGAAGGTGGATCAGACCATGGAGGATCTGAGGGAACAGCACGCAATCGGGGAGGAGATTGCGGATGCGCTCACACAAGGCAACTCGATGCAAGGCGTGGACGAGGACGAGCTGGAAGACGAGCTGGCAGAACTACAGCAGGAGGAGCTGGACAACAAGATGTTGCACACGGGAACAGTACCTGTTTCGGACCAAATGCCAAGTTTACCAAACAGGCCGTTGGGAGAGCGTAAGTGTAGTCCGAAGGAACAGAAGGAGGTCTTTGCTAACGTTCCACGCAGCCAAAGGGAAGCAATCAGTGGAGGACGACGAGGAGGAGGAACTACGGAAACTCCAGGCCGAGATGGCCATGTGATGAGGGGAATTGCTGTTGGTGTGGATTCCTTCTGGTGTAAGCTGTTGCTGCTTTTTGATCTCAACGCGGCGTTGTTGATGCACCTGTCAGCGTACAATAACCTTCAAACCACACAGTTCGCGAACCTTGATGACCTGACTGTTGATCGGGCTGCTTGTTCTCCCGGGGTTTCAGTGGCGAAGTGAGGTGAGCGGACTTGATCCCGGTGCTGCATGGATACTTATATGCATCACACTTCATCACTCAATCCTGCCAGGCTGTCTTTTCTCTATTCACTCATCCCTCTTAGTCTTACATCTCTGTCTGTTGACCATGTTACAACTACCTGGTCTTACGTTTGCGCTGCGGGGAGTACAGTCGGTGTTGCGAGACCTCGAAGTGAGGGGAGGGGATTGTGCCTAAAAGTCTGCCGGCTCCACAACAATTCACTTCACTTGCAAGTTCACCAGCGCTAGTCCACATCGAGACATCAAGCTACTTATTGGCTACCTATATAAGGCTGCACCTTCCTTTCCTCGTACATCTCGAACTCCACACAACCATCCACACAACATCGCTCCGCAACACATCACTTCTGCGGCCATCTTTCTTCGCTCAAATTTCTGACACTTCCCAGCTAAGATGGAGCACTTCATTGCCCTCGTTCTCGTCATATTGATGAGAGCTGCTCTCGGCACAATGAGCGACGCGGTCAACTTCACCCAATTCAGTAGCTCTGGATGCAGTATCACCGAGAATCACTCCATCGCCAAGTCCCTCGCAGAGACAATCTCTCTCGCTGAGACGTTCGCCGAAATCGCCATCGATCCTCGCAAAGCAATCATCGATCAACCAGGCGTTTCTCGCCGCATCTTCGCTGCTACACTGCTTCTAGTCGGAGCAGACAATCGCAAGGCAATTTCCGGCGAGTAGATCCATGCTATTACTGGGTGCCCTCGGCTGACATTACTCTCAGCTCGCTTCGAGAGCATCTCTCGCAAACCTCCAGGCATTTCAATCACCTGCATGGAGCGAACAGATGCTGGCATGACCTTGACTTTCGACAACAACACATCCATCTCGCGCGAAATCCATCCAACATCCGCCGGTAGTTTCACTTCTTGGGATAAATTCTCCATCTTGAAACAATGGTACTTCGACGACAAGAAGCAGGCGTACGAAGAGATGGTCAAGGAAGACCTACAGAGAGTCGAAGATATGCTGCGAGAGGCGGAAGAGATGCAGGCCAAATACGCTCTTGCGTTCAAATGTGTGTCCTTCTTCTTCCTACACTGATTCGTCAATGCTGACCTCCCAGGTACCACAGATCTCTCAAAAGACGCCGGAAAGAGCTGCGTCTGAGTGCCTCTCCGGTGCAGGACTTCAGGAGCAGGCCAACCGTAAGCTTGTCCGCATACCAAACTGCTTACTCTGAACGGGGAGCTTGAGGTGACAGGGATACCAGAGACCACGGGCTGAGTGTATCGCTATGAACTTTCTCGTCCGCAGAAATTCTAGGCTAGATTAAGTTCAGGTATGCCATGTCATCTTTGTCTCGATGAGCCGCAGCTGACTTTACGAACAAATGTAGACTGAATGAGGAGAGAAGGAGCAAAATTCGACTCTCTACCTTACTACCGACAGATTATGAGGCGGAAGACAAACCGCGTCAGTTTTGGAGAACTTTTGACTTCTTTTATGCCTTGGGAACAGAGCATGGCAGTTCTTCTTTCTCAAGAAAGGCTCGTTGCCATCACAAGGTGCTGTAACATCTCAAAATTCAAGCAGAAAAATCACATCACACCCCTTTCCTCCAATTTTCACATTTTCAAGCAAGTCTCAGCACCAGAGCAGAGAACTTCTATCGTATTCATCACCATACACGTCACTATTTCCACACGTCCACACATCCTACATCGCCTCTCTCTTCACCAAACTGACGGCCCTCACAATCACCAACTTATGGAACACATCCACCTTCTCCATCCTAACCTCCCACAAATCGCCCAACTTCACCTCCATTCCGGGCAGAACACTAGGAATCATACTAGCAGTGACGTTAAACTCCACCAAAAGGCAAGAAACAAGCGGTGCCCCGCCATGAGGATCCGGCCGATTAGCGACAAAAGCTTTGAAAATCGGCACCGTAGCCATCCTCGTTTCTCCCTTTTGACCAGGATCTTCAACCGCGACTTCTCGGGTTGGAAATCCTGCGAGCCCGCCATCTTCGTTAAAATGGTGTTTCCGGAAAAGAAGCATTGCAATCCAAAATGTTTCGGTGTAGGCCTGTGAGCGGGAAACGATACTTTCGCGGGGTTGTAGACCGACCATTATATTTTGGAGGGCGGCTCTGCTGAATGGTAGCTGGAGACCTCTCTGTCCGCCAGATCCGCGTTTGCTGACCGCCAAACTCTGCCCCGTCGAGGCCTCATGCCGTAGAGCAGCTTCAATTTGCCAGTGAAGAATCATATCTCCGTATCTTCGGAGCGGGGAGGTCGCTTTGCTGTAGTGTTCCATTCCCAAGAATCCGTGCTTGATAGGTTCGGTGCGAAGAGCTGTGAAGCCGATTGTCTGAAGATATTGCACGCCGAGCCACATGGGGTATGTCCCATCAGCAGCTGTGTTGGGTTCGATTTCTTCCTTCATGAACCTCTCTCGCTCAACCCGCTTTTCTGGTGTAGATGTGGTTCCGCGATAAATGATTGGGATGTCCCTCTCTGCACACCAAGAAGCAGAAATCTCACAGGCTAGCAACATGAATTCTCGGACGAGGACATCGACCGCATTCGCAGAAGGGGCGAACCAGTTGGACAAGGCWCGGGTTTTGAGCTGAATGATTGGATCTCCTTCTACAGTCCGGGAACCTCTCCGGTGTGGATGGTCCCAAGCTAGACCGGTGTGCTTGTAATTTTGCCAGACATTGACCTCAACTCTGTGAGAATCAAAGAACAGGCCTCCCGCGGCCTTGCGGATCCCCGCACGACGCCCAGCTAATTCGTTCAGGGTGTTGAGCTGGGCAACGTGAAATGACTGCATGTCCGGAACTTGGGACTTGCGTGCTCGGGGAGGAGGAGGTGTGCCACCGACGGAGAAGGTCTGCATGGGATGTTTGGCTTCCAGGGAGTCGTCGCCAATCAAGGTCTCAATCTCGCTAGGGGTCAGTGAGATTACATTTCGGATGATACCCGGGGTGATTTTCTGCTCGAGAGTCTTGCCGTCTGCATCCAACTTGGCGGAAAAGGTGAGACATGGACGATTGGGTGCTAGAGAGAAATGGCGTTGGGTTGCCCAGCGGGGAAGCATCATGTACGTTCTCTCCGGCATGTAGATGGTTTCACCCATGTGTCGGGCCATTTTCGCCAGCGGATGATCACGATCGAAAAACGCGGTGGGATTGGCAATATGAACGTGAACCCAGTGCTGGTTCTTGCCTGCTGGCTCGAGAGAAATGCCATCGTCGATCTCATGGGCATCGGCACCATCGATGCAGTAAACGGGAAGATCCTTCCAGTCGTGACGTAGGCCAGCCATGGAGTCTTGGAAATTGTGGGAGTCTCGCATATCCATCAGCTTGGCCATGAGGTTTTGCAGAGGTTTGCTGTGTTGAGAGCTGGGGAGGAGAAGATGTTGATCGAATCGTATGCGATTCTCATATGGCAACAGAGTTCCTAACTCCTGCAGAAACATGTAGCCAGTTGATTTGGCGAGTGAAGCATCTGGATAAAGGCCTGTTGCGTGGAGGATGAGTGGTGGAAGGCTCTCGATACGGTTCAGACCGACGAACAGGCTCGTGCAAGCCCATGATTCCATGAAACGCAGAATTTCCTGCTCTTCTTCGGTGAACTCATTCCCCGTAGTGATTTTGACGCAGTCGGTGTCGTTGGTCAACGGGATGCGAGTCTTGCTAATCCCGATGTTGTGGCATTCGGTTGGCTGACGGGTTTCTCGACTCTTCATTGCAATGACCTTTGCTTTTTCAACGAAGCTGTAGACATATGAGGCGCCTTTGCTAGGTGAGTGGTACTTCTTTGCTTGCTCGGACATGGCTGCGGTTTTGGCCAGATCATCCTGCCATTGTCGCACCCAATGACGCACTTGCTCGACGTTCTTTACTTGAGCCTTGCTTCGGATTTGGAAGTATCCTGTCTGACGGTGCGAGCGGCGGTCCATGTTGAAGGCAAACCCGGCGTGTACCAGGGCTCTGCGGACTGCGAATAGGGCAGCCTTGGGTAGAGAAGCTGCTGGCATCTTCAAAAGAGTGGTAGCAGCGGTTGTCAAAGTGCCATACCACAAGTCAGTGTCGTGTGCGAGGATACGATGGGCGTCGTCCAGAGCATTGGCGTGGAGACGGTAAATCTCTTGGCTGTCGTCGTAAAATTTCACCATTTTCGCGATGAGAGGCGCAGAAACTTCCCTCGGTACAGAAAGATCTTCCGTGTACGCTTTGTCTGCAAGTGCCTGGAGATCGGCCATGCTCTCGGGGTTGGGCAGATGGGGAATGATGGCGTTCAGAGTGGCAGTGTCAGCGAAGCCTTTGAGATGGTATTGAACCAAACGTTCGGATTGATGCAACCATTTGCCTTGCATAGTCAGAAATTGGGCGTAGTTGCCAATGAGGCCAACGGGTCTGATGAAGACGGCGAGGATACTTTCTCGCTCGCTGCGTGTGAAATCAATCTCGACTAGGTCACCGGGGCTGAGGAAACGGGCGTCTTCAACAGCGTTGCCTCGATCGTAACCCTCCTTACCTGTCGCAGCAACAAAGCCTGATGCTATTTCCTGTTCCATTTCGTTCTCGTCTTGTTGTGCCTGGAGACGCATACAAGCCTCGTCTGGAAGGCGCTGAAAGTCGTTGTAGGGAGCATCGCCCAATGCAACGTCATCTTGTGGAATAGCGGGAATTGGATCGTCTTCATTACCATGAAGTTCCTGCCATTTGCGAAGATGGGCCCGAATTCCGCCAGCAGGAGGAAGATTGGTTGCTAGACGGAGACTGTCAAATGCAGACTTTGTCTCGGATGCTGCTGCTTCCGCATGTTGATGTCTTAGTTGTGAGGTATGTAGCATACGAGCGCAAAGACCATTGAACTGACGGGCATCCGGTATCAAGGTCGACATGGACGTCTTTTGCCACGCAAACGTGGGGACGGCTGATGGTTGTTGGCGCGGCATCGTTTTCGACGGAGTAAAGAGGAGAGGGTTGCTGGGAGTGCCTTGGGGTGTTGTGCGAGGTTCGATTGCAGATTCTCTTGTCTTTATCTTGACCTCTGCTCCCGCCAGCTCCACCATGTCGTCGAGCATATTTGCAAAACCATCGTGCGAGACATCCACGCCGCCTGCCGCCGCCTCTGCACTCTCCGCACCTGGCGCCTCGTGTGGAATACGACCCACTGGCTCAGCGGATTGCCGATATTGCGTGACATATCTCACGACGGCGTCATGCTTGATATCCACGCCGCCTGCCGCCGCCTCTGCACTCTCCGCACCTGGCGCCTCGTGTGGGATACGACCCACTGGCTCATACCTCACGACGGCGTCATGCTTGACATCCACCCCTTCTGCCGCCGCCTCTGCACTCTCCACGCTTGGCGCCTCGTGTGGAATACGACCCACTGGGTTAGTGGAACGTTCGTTTTCCGTGAAATGAAATTTCTCGGGGCGGTCAGGGCTGACGTGGTGTCTCAGGTCGGGCTTGAAATCATATTTGACCAAGGTGTCTTGACCCCTATAGCTTGCTTTTTTTCTCTGCCTCCTCTTGCGTGCCGTCTTCCCCTTATGCTGCCGCACCTCCGCTTCCTGGGCCAGCACTCGATTTCCGACCGGCGGTCTTCGTCCATCATTCAATCCCCTGCGCTGTTCGTACTGCAGCACACTTTGCGTCCTGGCACGGCAACTGCGACACATGTAACCACATCGTGACGCCAGCATCTTGTGGGGGTGATGAGAGGGAGAGGAAAGAGGTGGTGGCGGCGTTGGAACAGATTCACATGCGAACGCGTGTCGCGAAAAGTTGAGCACGGGCCACACACTCCCGCGGAGAGCATTCAAGCCTGAGCTGCGTCCAGCTTTCTCCCCCGCGGCCCTGCCACATCTTCATCGTGACAACAAAAGGATCGAGCATGGCAGAACCTCCAGGCCAGCCGTCAGAGGTAGGGGAGAGTGTCATCTCCCCAGATCGGCTATCCATGCCGCTTGGCGCACGACTCCCGTTGGCACTCACACTGGCATCCGTCTCCGGCTTACTCCTCGGTCTCACAAAGGGCTCCATGGATGCCGGTCTCGTATTTCGCGCCGAAAATGCTCATCGGCTACCCACTACTCAAACCGGCTGGTTCCTCTACCACAAGTCCAAGAACTACAACATGATGCTGGGTGGGGTGGTGGAAGGAATCAAGCAATCCATCCGCTATTCCGTCTGGGTCGGCGTGTTCTTCGGCATGGAAGAGGGCGTGGATCGMGGTAGGGCGGCTGGTCGCAGAGCATGGGGTAGCGTGGCGACAACGAGGGAACGGAATGAGAGGCGGGAAAGGATGTTGCTGGGAGAGGAGGAGGAGCTGCGAGATGTCGCTGTAGGACGTGACTGTGTGAGCAGCATGCTGGCAGGTCTCGGTACTGCCGGGCTTTTCAGTGCGTGGAACCGCTTTCCACTGGCGACAGCTGCTAGAACAGCCAGGATGGGCGCCAAGGCCGGACTGGCATTTGGTCTGTTGCAGGATGCTGTGGGAGTAGCGAGGGGACGTAGGATCGGATACATCGAGTTCGTCAAGGGGCTTGTGATTGGTGAGGGAGAGCAAGAGAAGGGACACCAAGCGCCAGCTTGAATAAAGCCAGCCAATGAACATGATCTGGATTTAGACAAAAGCAGACTGGCCGTCAGCTACAAGGGACGGGAGCTGTGCTGCCACAGCAGGGCTTACAACTGGACCTGGACGCAACAACATCCATATTCCCAACTCCGTCGACAGGAAGGTGAGCGCAGATGGCCCGCCTGGCAAGAGGAAGAGCAAGCATGATACCTCCAGGCAGCTATGGTCGAACAGTCGTGCTAGCATCTCGTGATCGTGATCTGGCAAGCAGCACTGGAGGAGATTCTCAACTACTTCGGCTGCAGTGAGCTGGCAAGCATTGGTGAACTGCACGGTCCATGTAGACCATCTCTTTCTTTGCGAAGCAGAGGCATGGTCTTTGTACGCCGAGGACAGGCGTTTGAGTGACCAGCGATTCGCCGCTTCCACGTTGAGATGTGCGGAAGGGCGCGAGAAGTATAGCTTACAGCACCGATTAACTTGGCACATGTACTTGTGTTTTTCGAGTGTCGCCCGAACCAACGAACAGGAGAGATCATCGGGAAGAGAGGTTCGTTATGACCACACAATGGAAGGCGGCAGCAATGAGCACGTAACTTTGCGGGGCCAGTTGTGTTCAAGATTGTTCAACAAGTTCGCCAACTTAGAAGATGTGGAAAATCACCACTCAATAACGTCGACAACTTTTGACAAGTTACCTGGTAGATTGATATTCCCGCTTTCATACCATCTTCAGCCTAGCCACAGCCGCCGAGCCGTGCAGCTTAAAGGAAATGCCCCGCTTCGACATGTACATCACCGAGATGATTATCAAATCACTWGATGATGTTGACGATCATGGGAAGGAAGTGTAGTAGTACCTACCTAGCTTCATGCGATAGAATTCTCATGAACCTACACCATCACTCTCTCCAACTACGACACCGTACGGATGGCAGACTTGAGGCTTGGCAGCCTCGTGGCGGAGGTTGTCGTAGAAGGTGGAATGCGACCTCACTATGGCGCTAGAGATGCGATCGATGGCAAAGTGGTACTCGAGTACGTCGAACTCCGAACCATCTCGCAGAGAACCATCATGCAAACCTCCATTCATTAACGGGTCCGTCGAAAGAGTCTACGCTGACCCTCCGATTTCTATCAGATATAAACGATATAGCAATCGACTCAAAAGCAACAAATCTACCGCACCGACCGCAGACTTATTCGTGCCAATGAAACTCGAAGTCCTGCTTCGCGGCAAAGCCAAAGTCATTGTCAAGCAAGAACGAGATATGCCCGTAGATCATGGAGGGCCGTTGTTCAATCTCGCCGTCGGAATCTTCAATGGGTCTTTCAGCTCCAAGCCAGACGATAGACATGAATTTCCGTTTCACATCTGCTTCCCCGAGACGGCCATGGGAGGAGCTCTCCCACCATCATTCTCTCACGCGTTTCAGCAGTTTCCGGATACCGTCGACCTCGCGGTTCGATACAGATTGGGAGTCAAGATCGATATCCCTGGGATCGACATTAGGACCACGGTGCCAGAGCATGGGAAACAGCCGGAGATACAATATGACGATCCTCGTCCTACAGCCATGAGTTTGAATACGGTGATCAGAACTCACAAGCAGAAGTCCGTGATTCAGACAAATATGCTGCTTCCCGAAGACGAGCGACCGCAGGGATTCCAGCAGAGACTTCGAGCCGTTTTTGGAACTGCGCCGAAGTTTGGCTGTGAGATTAGTTGTACGGAGCTTCAGCACATCTGGCCTGGATATCAGCCTTCTTTCACAATGAGTATCCGTCGTAGCGAGCAGAGTGATGCTCTATCATTCCCCGAAGTGATCGTCACGTCTTTTCGAGCYGATTTAATAGCATACACATGGTGTGATTCATCAAGACGGCTCAAGGGACCCTTTGAAAGGAATGATAGTCGGACAGTTCAAAAGTTGGATTGTCGGACAACTCTGCCTTTATCCTTGACAAAGGCCACCGAATATTCTGCTGCCATCTCAACCGAGGCGGTGCTGCGATGGCCGACCAGCTTCCGGCATGCGTTAATCATACGGAGATACTTTGTGAAAGTTCGGATGAAGATGAAATGTGCGGAGCAGACTGTTTTGTTTGTCAGGGAGTTTGAGGTCAAGATGGTTCCAAGGCCGAAGGATGTCGAAGATCGATCTGGTGATGCTGGACCTTCGAATGCTGCACGAATGCCGCCGCCTCCGTACAGTGGGAGTGAGTTGGAGCCTTGCCGGGAAAGAGAGGAACAGATCACGCTAGATTGAYGGCATGTTGGTGAGGCGACGGGCATCAGGATTCCTCAAATCGGACAGGATCGATCGAGGGATGCTAATGTTTGAGAACTCGCGTCGACGCGCGATCTGGTGCGAAAGCTGAGTTCGTGTCTGCGATTTTGGCACTCACGGTTATGCTTCCGAGTCGAACAGGACGCACCAAGATGGCTGGTACACTTCCTATCAAGGGGGCTGCTTTCTACCTCTCTGATCAACATTTTTTCTCAATGAGGGAGAGGTTTTTCAGGCAAGCGCAGAAGTAGACATCCTGCCAACGTGGTGATGACAGACGATTTTGCGTTGCCGTTTCAGTCTAGCCACGTGAGACGCCTGCAAGCCATCTAAACGGCATTCTTGACACCTCCCGTCCAGGAAGAGCATCTCAAAGCTTTGCGAGTGTGAAGATGTCTTGGAGGAGTTTCGCTCAATGTATCAGATCTTTCACATGACATACCCCAGCTGGAGAAATCGCCAAGTCGCTTCCGACAATCATCTCTCCATTTCTTCAAGGATGCGGGGTCGATTTCCAAGATAGCGGATTGGCGCCACGCAAGGCGCAGCGCAAACGCGTTACGCAACGCACGCACGCATCGTGCAGGTCGACGGAAGCTGATCTGCCGGACACGCCGTGGCCCGGATGTACATTGCCAAAGGTGGTTACCTGGTCCGAAGTAAACACTTGAAAGCCTGGCGCTGGTACCGTTTGTTGCGACGCCGAAAGCAGGAAACGACTTCGGGAGTGGTACGCCGGTTGGAGTGATGAAACACGAAGGATGAAAAGTGCTGATGACGCATGCGGAGAACTTGGAAGTCTGCTCATTCGTGAGATGAGGGGAATGCGATGATGGAAAGTGGTGGCTGCTTGCGAATTTCCCGTCTCCACAAATGCGGTCGACACGTGCTACTAGCGTCTGCGTCAATATTGTGTTATGGACCAAATGCCGACCTTTGCTATACCGTCTTGTCTGAGCAACGAACGTTTCGGGACGAAGTTGTACTTGTCAATCTTGCGGATCTATTGGAGTCCCCAGAATTTCATCATCTCGAATAAGCGATGCAGCAGACCTGCGGGCTGTACATTCATCTGCGCAATGCTAGTTCACCGACGGTTAGCGTGTGATCGGATGCGCTTAGCTCCTTCGTAGGTTGCTGCGCGAAATAACTCCCACAGATACGGTGTACGAGATGCTTGCGAGTGAGATGCAGCACATCCAGGGTCGGGGTTTGCGACTCCGAGCGGGCATGGAGTGGCCGGAAAGCGTTTCATGAGATCTCGTTTTGATGTGCGTCAAGTGTGAGCATTCCCGATGACCCATTCCGATAGGGTGGCCTGTACTGTGACGGTTTCGTGCGCCTTGTCTGCGGTTGTGATGATGGATGGTGGGATTCCTGATCCGGCGTGGAAAAGGTTCTGGACCTGTGCCGCATGTTTGCGGTGGCTTTGCAGGCGAGTGGATCGAAGATGACGGGAGTGAGACACCACTGCAGCGTCCTCTCAACATCTTCCTTCCTCGCATCCTTTCACACTGCGAACGAGCACTGCAGCATCCACTTCAACAATCGCTCGGGCATAAYGATGCCATCATGGTTGTGGTGAGATAGATAGCGTATACCTACATGCACAAGGTAGCCATCGACAGGGTCCACAATGATCTCCGCCCGATAAATCCGGAACTGCGCGGCTGTTTAGGTATACAACGGTTACCAACGTTCAGCATTGAATTTCAACAACGGTCAGCAACGATACACCAACCTCTGTCTTGCGCTTGCACTGGGCTGGGCGGGGTCTGAGAAACCTCGAATGCAGACATCGACACCGTGAACGATATATCATTATCATCCCGGCGAGACGGGCCCACGATTGATTGCTAGCCGACGCCGATAGGTACCTACCTTGCAGTACATGGCATTATCCTTATTCCACCAGCAGGGGCGCAGCAACACCGGCACTCGCTGTCCCGCGCCCTCAACGAAATCCACCCTCACCATCACCACGCGGACACTGCGGTCGCCTCCGAGTCTCGATGCATACAACGTTTCTCCCACGAATCCCGATACCACGCGGCGCTCGGGTTCCCGCACCAGCCTGCGGAAGGAGATGGCAGTGCAGGCTTCCTCGAGCCCACCGCGCGGATTGAAAAAGGCCAAGTCGAAATCGGGCGGACATGCAAAGCTGCACAAGCGTGGAGGATCGKGCGGCTCATTGCCAGGCCCGCCATCACCCTTTGCCAGCACTTTCACCACACCCTTCGCGACGTACGAGGAACCCTCGACAGCCGTTGCCGCGACGCCCAAGATCAAGCCCTACCTGCGGAAAATGTCGTCCGCCAAGGAGGATCAAGGCATGATCGATCTCTCCAAGAGTGCTGCTGAGAACGATCGGCTGGCGGGCTTGGGCATCCAGGACTTTTCCAACAAATCTGCTGCAGAGGTCAGCTTTACACACAACCGAAGACAGCCGCATGGGCGCAACACTAGTACTGGCTCGCAGGTGTCAATCGGCTCTGCCACCTTTCGACCTTCGCCGGGACAGCCTTTCACACATCCCATGGCCAAGGTTCCCAGACCTTACACTCCTCCCGCAGGAGCTTCACATCCCGCTTCGTTGAATCAGGAGGAAGCAGACGAGAGTGATGATGTCGTGGAAGACGAGTTCCGTCTTGGGAATGGCTTCAGGACAAGGCGGAGCATGTCGATATCCTCAACGCCTCTGAATCTTCCAACCCCACTGTCACAGTCGCATACAGCAGGAGAACTTGAATACGCACGCAGAGCACAAGCTTCTCAAACAAACCTGTCAATGCTGTCTGGATCTTTAGAACAATCGAAGCAAAGCCGTTCGCGCGGAAACACCGACATGACACTTCTCGAAAGTGATCCTTCGCCTCCATCACGCCCGAGCTTCGACAAGGCATTTAGTTTCGTCTCGCGTCGTTCGGAGAGTGAGCCCCAATCTCGCGATGAGCTTATCCGTACCGCGAGACGAAAATTTGAAGAGAAGGAGGCGACCAAGACGCGAAAAGACGAGAAGCGACGTGAACGGCAACGATTGAGATCAGATGCCACAGATGGTGCGGGTCATTCACTGTCATCGATCGCAGATGGTGTAGCGGAGAAGCGGCGGAGAAAGTCTTCGGTCACGGCTACTGCAGGCGCTGGCCGTGATGATGATGCCGCGAAGTTGCGTGCCATGAGTTACGACAATTTCCGGCCTGCACATGCCGCGACACTTCCTCGACATGGCGATGCACCTGGCGAATCGGAAAAACGACAGATGCAGCACTCTGTTGAGCCGAAGAAAAGTACCAACAGTGACGGCACTTGGATGAGATTTTCAACATGGTTCCAGACCAGGATGTTGAGCTGTGGTGGTGGGAGGCGGCGTTGAGCGAAGCTGATCAACGCTGGCAGATTCGATATTGATACAGTGTGTTTGAGCTTTGCGTTGCATCCAGCGTTCATTGGTGGTCGGATTTGCATTGCGTCTTGCGTTCTTGGGATACCCGTTTCGTTCTTGATTTAGCATTGGCGTTCTGGGATGGCATTTTGCGCTCGTTCTGGAGCTAAGACTCGACGATACATGATGTCGAAGGGTGTTGAGAATGAAGCTTGATTCAGACCGTTCACTTTCCACGTTTCTTAACAYTTGAGCGGCGTCCCAGGGCTGAGGAGTTGTCACRCATCACGCATAGAAGGATGCCGCAAAGTGTCCCAAACGATGTTCATTCCCCTCGAATTTTACATCAGGAGGAGGAGCTCGAGACTCGAGTGAATGGAACTCCATGCTTGGCCTGCATGAATGACACTTCGTTGACTTCGAACTCGCGATGTTCTACCGAATCTCAACAAAATGGTATGTCCAATGTCTCATCTACCGCGCTGTTGTACTGGTGAGTAAAGAGGGTGGACTGCTCCTGTTCCCTAAGCTGACCGCCAGGTAGGTGCCAACAGATTGACTCCGCCTACCCTTGAATGTATTACCTTACGACTGCCAGAATAATCCCCTGAGCATCGTGCCTGTCTAATCAAGCAGGCAGGAAGCCCCCCATGGCTTCCCAGTGTGGACGGATGCTCCTCCCCTTATCGACCCCAAGGAAGCAGCAAGTGTCATTTTGGCAAGTGTCGTACTCACGCCTTCTCTCTAGCAGCATGGCCGTGTCAACACTTGGTCTTCCGTTTCCTTTCCTTTCTTTTCCTTTCCTTTCTTCTCACTCCCATCAACATCCACATCAGCACCAACATCAGCAACACATTCAAGCATCCAACATTCCACAACCATCCAACACTCCATCATCTCCAGTGCCATCAGCGACATCACAATCAACATCAACTTACAAGCCAGACTTCCATCAGCCAAGATGTCTTCCATCCTCATCCTCGCCGCTCTTGCTACTGGCACTCTGGCTCAAGAGAGTTGCTTCAGCACTACCGTCTATACATTCCCAAAGCCTCTGAAATGGGCTTTCCCCCCCTCCACCTTGACATGGCCAGTTGATTGTGAGCCTACTCAAGCCACCAAGGCATTCAGTGCTCGCTCCATTGAAGCCACCACCACGGCCTTGACTTCCCTCGCTGCCGATACTCTGGCTCAAGAGAGTTGCTTCAGCACTACCGTCTATACATCGACAGGGTTCTGGCAAATTTTTCAACCCCCCTCCACCTTGATATGGCCAGTTGATTGTGAGCCTACTCACGCCACCAAGGCATGCAGTGCTCGCTCCATTGAGGCTACCACCACGGCCGTGACTTCCCTCGCTGCCGATACACTGGCTCAGGACATTGTGACCGCCAAAAGGTCTGCCAATTCTGATGACGACGCTTCTCTGACTATCAAATGGAGTACCAACGACAACACCACGACTTTCAAGGCTGCTCCCACTCACACTGCTATGCACCACAAAATCACTGCTGTCCCCGCCTTCACTGAAAAGCTGGCCAACGCCTCCTCCGAGGGCCTCACGTTGACGATCGACCCCACCAGCCCGTTTCGACCAGGCATCATCGTTCACAAAATCGAGGACAATATTGGCAAGGGCTGGGTTGGCTCAGTCAAGACGGCCGGTCCCTGCACCACGATCGTGGAGTTGGCTTGCGACCAAAAGCGTGAAAACTACCGCTGCAGAAACAAGACTGATAACCCCAAGGTGACTCCCACGACCCCTTCATACGCCGGTCATCACAACATGCTAACCTGAGGCCACAGATGACCTTGACCGTGGCTCCCGACATGTACAGACTGAAGTATGACAGACCGGCCGGCTCGGGCCAGAAAAAAGTCAACCTGGTCGCATCTTGCCACATCGACGACTCAAACTCAAAGAGGCCAGCTATGGCAGCTTGCGTGCACGGCAGAGCCGACCTTCCAGCAGACTACAAGATCGAAACACTCACCGCCCGTGAATTCATCCCCATCACCGCTGGCATGACCAAGATCCCAACCAGCCACGCTGCTTGCAACACTTTCGCTGCAGCTTCAACCGCGGCTGCACCCGCCATGATCCTGGAGGTCAAGAAGGTGGTCGTACCGCTGGTCATTGCTGCCGGTGCCCAAGCACTGCTCTGAGCTCTGAGCTCTCATCACGACCGCAACCCTGACGACCCTTGACTACTCTCCTCGGATGATACGACAACCTGTTACTACCTACCTCACTGACCTCATGGCATGGATGGAATACGATCGATGGGCATGGGTGGTTCTCGAGCACGATGACGGTTGTGGTGTACCTGAGAATGGTCAATCAAAGACTCATAGAAATAATCTCAATCCTATTGCGCCTACCACTTTCTCATCTCATCGTCATGATCACCATCATCGTCCTCGACGTTGTCAACCTCCGTGTATTTTGATCGCCTTGACGGCCACATCACTCTTTACTCCGCTTCGCCTTCGCCTCGTTGGAACTACTRCCGAGCAAAGCCGATCGGCAGTCGCGAGTCTCGACTTTGATGCAGTCATGCACATCCACTCCTTATAACTTTCTGGTACCCGGGCGAACGGCCAGATACATCATCTCCACTCAGTTGTCTTTGAAAATATCGTTATCTCACCATTTTCCTGCAAAAGGACACTCACAGCAGTAATGACGGACAGCAAGAGTTGGCCGTCGCTCGCTGAGCTCGATCCCGAGTTCGACGCGGTACGCTCATGTTGCAAAAACATCACACTTGAAATAACTCTTTGCTGATCGCTCCAGGTCGCGAAATCCATTGGAGGTGCACCTGATCTTGGGGCGTTTCCTGACATTGAGACATTGAGAAAATTCCTGGCCGATGCCAAAGCCCAAGCCAGTGCTACAGGTGGAGCGATCCCAGGTGTTAAGGAAACTGATCATCAAGTCAGCATGGTGAGTCTTGACGAGTATTACGACTCTTCTTCTCCCAAGGACTTGCATTAATCGACGGTCCAGCGAGACGGTCACAAGATCCTGGTCAGAACCTACGCTGCCGAGAGCCCTACCTCGGGAGGCGGACCTCTTGCAGTCCTCTATCACGGAGGAGGTTGGTGCATTGGTGACGTTGCAGGCGAAGAAGCTCTCTCTCGACTGCTGGTTTCGAAGCTCGGTATGGCTGTTGCGAGTGTCGATTACAGGTTGGGCCCAGAGTTCAAGTTTCCCTTTGCCCACCACGACTGCTACGATGCTACAAAATGGGTSGGTATACTTATATTCTTCACATAACATTGATTCTAACGAGCCACAGGCTGTCTCCGAGGCGGCAAGCTTTGGAGCTGATCCTGCCAAAGGTTTCTTACTTGGAGGAACGTCCGCTGGGGGGAATTTGACGGCGACAGTCTCCCATTTGTGGCGAGACGATAAAATGAGCCCGCCCGTGACTGGCTGC
The DNA here is from genome assembly GCF_900074925.1 of Ramularia collo-cygni. NCBI lineage: Eukaryota > Fungi > Ascomycota > Dothideomycetes > Mycosphaerellales > Mycosphaerellaceae > Ramularia > Ramularia collo-cygni. The sequence continues at coordinate 647,025 of NW_019716258.1, forward strand.
CATCTCATGATACCAGCACTGTTAGTTTCTACATTCTTGGCTGTCAATGTCCAAGCGTCTAACCTGTCTTCTTCACATTTAGGTGCCACTCGAGCGCGATGCCTGAAGAGTTCAAGGAAGAGGCTCGATCGGAAGCCCAGCTGCCGAATGCTGCGATTCTCAGCAAAAAGTCGATGGATCTCTTCGTAGGTGTCCTCAGACAACTACTACAGTTGAAGCGCTTTGCTGACGTCTTCGTACAGCGAGATAACTTCATTCCAAACGAAAAGGATCTCAGAGATCCGTTGTTCAGCCCTCTGATTTGGCCCACGGGACACCGCGGCCTTCCGCCTCATTACTTCCAGGTCTGTGGAGCTGATCCGTTGAGAGATGAGGCACTCATATATGAGCGTCTGCTTCGGGAGAAAGAAGGAGTCAAGACAAGACTTGATATTTACAAGGGCCAGCCACATGGGTTTTGGAGCATCTTCCCCCAGATGAAAGCCGCTCAGAAATTTGTGGAAGACTCCGTGAAGGGTGTGGAGTGGCTGTTGCAGCAGAAGTAGATGCCGATGAAATATGAAATATGAAATGATGAGTGTCAAGCTGAGGATTGCATGCTGAAATGACGGAAGATGTCACATTAGACTCCTCTTGATCGCTGTATTACAAAGCTGTCATTAGCAACTGCCATATCTACCAGACCAATCTCGAAACGAGCAAATCGTACTCTTTGCTACGCCCACGTTTCGAAGTCCGTGCTGTAAACCCAAGTATTGACACGCTTCATATCGTCATCCAACAAGCAAGGCACTTCAACCCGAGAAACATGGCTCACTCCCTCYCTCCTTCGCGTGAGCATGTCTAGGCGCCAATGGGCTCATATCCAGCGCCTTGGTTGTGAGCAGCACGGTCGGAGAAGAGCCAGTAGATGATGATGCCTCCAATAGGGAATAAGAAAACCAGAAGCGACCAGAGGACCTTGGGGAGGATATCACGGTTGGACTTCAAAACCTCGACTATTGTCCTCGGTTAGCAGCGTTCGTGTGCAAAAGAACACTTGCATCAGTAGTGGAGTAGTACATACACCAGACAATCACATCCAAAACCAAGACGATGAAGCCAATGACTCCTCCACCAGTTCCGTATTGCCACTGTGATCACGCATTCTATTAGCTGTGGCGTTTTTTTGGAGATGCCGTGGATTTTGATGAATGAAAGACGTACGGCATCGGCTTGGATGGTCACGATTTCATCGGCGATGGGCGCCGCGAAAGTGAGAGCCGCAAGGCACAGCTGGAGGGCGAGTGCGAACATTCTGCTAGCTGGTCGGATCTGATCTGATCGAGGGAGGAAGAGGAGGAGGAGATTCTGTTGAGGAGTGTGTCTGGGAGATGATGGGGAGAGAAAGAGGTGAAGAGGTGCAGAAAGACGCTATCAGGCAGCAGGAACTGTGGAACTGGAGGTGTCACGAGCCGAGTACGTCATTCAGAGCTGTGGGTGGACCAAACAGCAGAGTCAATGGAGTCAGATGTCTTGGTTGAGACTTGAGACAACTATTGATGGTCAAACAGTTATCTGTGAGATTACGAGAAATCAATAGATTCAGAGGCATAAGAAACGCAGAGTGATGTCTAGAAGCATTCTGCCCTTTGTTGACGCGCAGAAATGATCTCCAGACAACGTTTCCGAATGCGGAAGCGCTTCAGTTCGGCGAGATTGTTCCACATTCCGGCCGCCGAACGTTGTCGAGCTTGGCGGCCCAGCCACGAGATACCAAGCGGGTACGATTACATTTTTTGGAGAAAGAAGCGAGAGATTGCGGATTTACAAGCCATGTTGCAGTTACTATATATTGCTCTTATCCCGATCGATCTGATCACATTTGTCATTMATTCATCAATCTGTTGGTATCATAACGACCTTTTCAATCCTCCACTTAAGCTCCGTTACCGTTATAAGCGAGGTAGTTCTTGCTGAGAATTGCTCCAGAAAGCTTGCCCTTGGTGGAGAGCTGTCCGATGTAAGAGCAAAGTGCCTTTGGCTCAGATGGAGCACCGCCGAGACCAAGGAGGTATGCACCGAGGCCAGCGACGTGGGGAGATGCCATACTAGTGCCGGAGATGGTGTTGGTGTCGTCAGGGCCGTCAATCCAGGTCGAAGTCACGTTCACGCCGGGAGCGAACACATCAACAAGAAGGCCAAAGTTGCTGAAAGATGCGCGGGCATCCTTGGAGTCGGAGGCGCCGACTGTGCAAACATCTGGTGCAGATGCTGGCGATGCGGTAATAGTAGGAAGGCCAGAGTTACCAGCGGCGACGGCAAGGAACATGCCCTGCGAGACAGCCTCGCTGACAGCCGCATTGGTCATTGGAGAGAGGAGACCTCCAAGAGACAGGTTAAGAACGGATTTGCCGATTCGGCCCTTTGACTTGGCATCCTGAACAGCCCAGTCGATTCCAGCAAGGACGCCAGCATTACTTCCAGAACCCTCACACGAGAGCACCTTTACGCCGATAAGGCTGGTCTTCTTGGCCACACCGTAGGTTGCGCTGCCGATGGYACCAGCGACGTGAGTACCATGCCCGTTGCAGTCAGTAGCTGGGTCGCCGTCGACAAAGTTGGGACCTCTGGACGCCCTACCACCGAAGTCGTTGTGCTCAGCGTAGATACCCTAGAGTAAGGGTCAGCAATTTGTGTAGCTAGTAAACATGACGACGGTACCTACAGTGTCAACAATGTAGGCAAAAGTGCCTGATCCAGCAGAATCATCGTAAATGTATGGGGATCCAACATTCTCGCGGTGCGAAATGCGGCCTAGGCCCCAAGGTGGGTTTGCCTGGAATGTGAGAGCGTCGATACTCATACGCTTATTTGGCTCAACTGATGCAATGGAGGCAATGTTGGACAACAGGCCGGAGGCATCCGCGACGCCGTCGACGGCGAACCCCTTGAAGTTTCCGAAGTTATACGTGTGCGTGGGCTCTACTCCGAGTGCTTGAGTGGCCGCACTCAGAGCGTCTGCGAGGACTGCGTTTTCTTTGAGACGAACGATAAAGGATCCGGGGAGAGAATCTGCTTCTCTTTCCTGTAGGAGGACGGGCGCAGCCAGTACGGCGGGCACAGCCGCTAGAAATTTCAAGAAGGATTTCATTTTGATGTGTGGGTAAGTAGATAGAAGTCTTTGTGATAACAGTGAGATAAAGAGGGGAAGAGAGGCCACTCATATACCTACCGTCTTGCCACAGCAACACTGCTAGGGCTACTGCGGTAGTGTCGCGCGTCGCACGAACAAGCAAGGGACTACCCACTCCAGCGAGCCAACAATCATCAAGTGACGATGCGGGCTGAGCGTGGCTGTCGGTAGACGCCAGAGATAGCTTTAGCATAGGTCGATCACTGTACTTTCTCAACACTCGCGTGTTCCATCCGCTAGCCACGTTTGTCAACGGGCATGGTATATGGCGGGGTGCATAGATCGACGGRGCGATCAAGGTTCGTTCCCTCGGTCTCCACTGATAGCAAGGAAACGCGACACTCAGCGCAGCACTCTCAGAACTTGCTAATGTCACGAATCGCAACAACTCCGCCGCGTCGAATGATCGAGGCCTGCCGGCTTGTTCCAGGCGAAGCTGTCGAGTAGCAACTTCATGTTGTGAGGGCCGAGGCATGCAGTGCGGTGACGACAATCAGGGCTCCATTAGGCTTCTTGGCATGGCGTTGCTCACTTCCTATATTGTTAGGTGCAAGACTTGCCAAGCGGAGCGGTCGATGATAGGGTTTGTGTTAGAGTAGACCCACTTGGCAGGGTTTCCAGCTGACCAGTAGGAAGATGTGGGCGGTAAAAGATGTCGAACTCGCCACCACATTGACACAAGCAACTCAACATGACCAACTTGACATCGTTGACAAACATTGCAAGCCTCGCAAGAGTATCGATATGTTGGCCTCGGTGTGGCTGATCGAGTCCCGAGTGCGTCCGCTCTTTCAGCTTGAACAAGGCAAGGGTTGAATTCGTTTTGGCGAGCAGAGCTACATGTCCAGAGAAGTGACGATTGGTGATCTGTCCAGGCCGTGCAAGTGGAGTGCGGGAGAGGGTTACCGCTGCTCAAGAGTTCGGATGAATTCTTATTGCCTTGCTCAAGGGTGCTCATCTCAGCAGCTCTCACCGGTAGCTCATTGGCCTGAGACATTGGCTCCGTTCGGAAACGCATCGCTCGACGCCGAGAGATCTGAGGCTCTACCGGGGCAGGAAGGAGATCCATTGGTGATGCGTTCATTGCTGTAGCCGTCTGGTACGTGCAGAGCAGGAAGGTCCGACTTCATCTGAGACGTGGGCATTTCCCACCCTCGCCGCAGTCTGTTCGCATAGCATTTCTAGGTCGGTGCGCAAAAGCGAGGTCGGTCCAGGTTGATATGGCGGTGGACGGAATCGCTTTCAGACGAGACAATGTTCCCGCATCTGCTTGCTCCATCTCAATCGGAAGTAACCGCGGTGAGTTGATTTGCGGCAACGCCTCCGTCGTCGGGGAACGCAATGCAGCAGTCCAGATCCTTGGACGTCTAGCCAGGCCGGGTGCGCAACGGGCGACTGGTCGGGTCGTGATGGYGAGGAAAGAAAAGGGCAGAATGCCGACGGGCTGGTCCAGGGCTGCCGGACTCTTCGGGTGCATCTGACATCGGTTGACATATTTGTGTACTCGCGCCAGAAAAATGGGGACACAGAAGTTATTTAATAGCTCCTGGCACCTGCCATCCCTGTAGAACTACTCAACGGCGCTCATTTCAGCAAAACGTCCTCGTATGGCCTCGTATCAGCATCAGCGAGCCAACGAGAGCCTTGCATAATAAACTCCTGGGAATGCATTCAAATTCAACTAGATGATCTCCGCCGTGGGCAAGCATAACCCATCATTGATACTCCGTAAGCTTCCAGTTGAACGTCCTGTTTTAATCCCATCTTGAACTCGGTCCTTCGTCAGGAACCCAATTGAAGCCGGTGATAAATTCACACGGCATCCGCTCGCGACGATTGTCTTCAGGCGTCATCGCTCCTTCTCTGAAGCCGTCTGAACATGGGCTGCGCATTTGCCGATGCAATATCGGATCTTGGATGAGTGGAAGGCGGATCAGAACCTGCATGGACATCCATCTCGCACTCATCATACGAGTAAAGCAGCATCTTCCTCATCTGACCTTAAAAGCAGCCGAAACCAAGAGGCTGGAGGGAGCAACAAGAGCACTCCAGAATATGCCTGCGGCAAAGCCAATCATGGACTGCACAAGTGTCCTCGGAAGGCAAGCGAACGACGGGAGGGGATAGTCATCCCCACACGGGCTGACTCCTGCTCCTAAATCTGCCACCGCATAAGCGGCAACGAATGCAACAGGAGTGCGGACATTCCCTGCGATTGGCAGGTGCCGATATATGTCAGTACGTGCTGGATACCCAGAAGCGAGGCGATGCGGATAGTGAACAGAAGTGGTCTGGCCGTGCACAAAATGGGCAAATTCAGATCAAAAGGCTGGGTTGCTACCCACCATGGTGGAGCTTTACTCGAGATGTTCGAGGCTTTGACGCCTTTCCCTCTTGACTGGGACTACTTCGCTTTCAGCAGACTATCTCTTATTATGGAAGTAAACTGTGAAGAGGCATTGTGTCGTGGCTGCACGCATAAATGCGCAACTAAAAGCAATGCAGGAAGCTTATGTGTACTCAAAGGCGCTTCAAAACCTCTGGGTGAACGTCTTGAGCCCCGAACTACACATCAAAGATCTTGATGAGAAGAAAGTGTGATCCCTGCGTCTCAAGATGCCCGCCTACGCCAACAATGACGCAAACGAGATCCGGCGCAGGATGAGTATCATGGACTTGCACCAGTACTTCGGCCTTTTGAGCCTATGAATGGACAGGAGTTTTCCACATGCATGGGAATGCTAGTGGCTACCAACAGGGACATTGCAACAGTATGACCGCCGGACTATACCTCGATCGAGACTCGCAGACAAGCTCTGAGAATCTCCGAAGCAAGCTCGGCAGGTGCAGAGCTATGCGAAGGAGCCTACGAAGCGGACATGCCAGCGCATCGCATCGCAGCGAATCCTGTTGGTCATGACCACGACGCAGCTGTGACTCCGCATGTCGAAATTCCGCGGGAACGACGGCGCCATGTCTAGATGGTGAAGCACATCTGGCCAGCGAGAATGTTCTGGCAAGGGAACAAACTCCCAAGAGACGTGAGAGAGTGTTCGGGATCAGGAGAGCATCATCCCATGCCAAAGAGCGGTGACCGAGAGAGACTCAGGCGCGAACTCATCGCAAGGATGATCAGGTTGGACAAGCAGACGGCTTCGAGAGTGAGATAAACTTTCGAATTGAAGATTTTTGGAGGAGATCGGTCAAGATGAGAGACCAGTCGATGGTAAGAAGGACGATTTTTCGGGTGATTGGCGTGAATCGGGAGCATCCTCGCGCACATCAACTATTCCTACCGGCACCAGAGCCTCGGGGTGATTTACAGGGTATTAGGATGTCACTCAACCCTACTCCTTGTCCTCCTCTCTCCTTTGGTTGTCTTCTTTTTGTATACAGCACGGCAGTGATTGTTGAGACCTGATAGGAAAACAGCCTTAGGAGATGGAGCATATGGGAACCTACGCCCGAAAAATGACTGCGGGAACTTACTGGCAGGATCTCGACACATCTTCGTCGATGTGAGGGATGTTTCGACCACCACTTCCCCCGTCACGAGTAGAGGCTGCAGGCAGCTTACCATGTTGACTCTGCGTCTACTCATAAGTAGCGCCATAGCACCAGATAATTCCCCGAAGTCTCTTGACTCGGGGCTTCGATAAAGCTTCTGCGGTGAGGACTTCGGTGAGGAAACTCAAGCCGTCGACCCAGGGCAGCCAGCTCTTGGGTGAAAGCTGCCGAAATCTTGTTGTGGTCGACGTGATTTGGGAAATTTTCAAGATGCCTATCCTGGCGGGCATTCGACGAACACTAAGTGGATGGCTTTCTGGCAAATCGTCAAGTCGAGCCAAAGTCTCATAGCATACTACCTGATGTAGTAGAATGCAATGAAGTACGCCAAATTCGCAGATCGAACGTAGACTAATTGTTGCCGATGAGCATCCGTCAGATTTCGTCTCCGGCGCATAAGACTTCTTCTTGGCGACACTAACCCGATATGACTAAAGGTATGCGTGCGCTGCAACTCAAGGTATGCCTGCATATGGAAAAGCAAGGGCAAAGGGGTACAACTGATTGGCTCGGTAAGCGAGGTAGTGGTTAGTCTATGTGGCCGAGACTTCGTCAGCTTATGTTGTGTCCTGGGTAGTTCCCAGCCGTATGGGTAGGGACAACCAAAACCATCGGGCGGTGCCAACGATATGATACGCTAAATGAYGGCAGCTAGAATGACTAGTTCCCGCTGCTTCCCTGGCTTTTCGACGACAGTCTATCCCTTTGAAGGTCCTACGGTGAATTCGAGGCGGTGCGAGGACGGACACTAGTCGATAAACCATGAAATCGAAGCAGTAGCGGGGCTCGATATTCATGTGCTTAATCGCTAATATTTGATGCGGTTTCGCCTATGTGAAATGGACAGGGGGGGTGCACGGCCGTCAAAAACCCCTACAAGTGCGTGATCGCGTCGCGTTATCACACACTTGCATGGTCTTTATTTTTGCCATTGAGTTTTCAAAGGGATGGCCTTTCGGAGACTTGTTTGGGCATCTTGTACTTTTTGGTGACACTTGGCCAACGGATATACAACCTTTACTGGCTCGATCCACGTGAGCGCTACTAGACAAAGAAATGTACATTGATGTTGGTTGGAATGCATTCCTTTCGATTTTTTTTTCCTGATCTACAGTAACGACCGTAATGTATGTTTGATCCTTCCCTGATAATCCACGACCTTTCCAAGACTATCAAAATCCCTGAACTTGTACCTGTAGCTTTAGTCTGCCTTCACAGCTCGAGACACAGTTGCTACAGATACGACTTCTCATCCCCACGGCCTAGGTTCCATGGCAATCGTCATAGTTCCAGGAGTCACAGCAGTTGCAAGCATGTTGCGCCAGTCCAGCACTGAGGGCGCATGCCGCGCAAGCGTCCCTGACGCCGGAATAGCCTCTGATGTCTTTCGATTGAGCCACAGGACTAGCAGCGGCAGTGGCCATGAGTGCCGTGAGGGCAGCAATGATAGAGAAGACGCCTATGGTATGGAATCAGCTGTGCCGGTCATGTTTCGATAAGGAAAGGAGAGTAGACAGTTACCCTTCATTTTGATGTTGTATGGGATTCGTAGTGAAGTTGGTTTGGGGTTTGGTTGCGCTTGGTGGTAGTTTGAGGCTCGATTTGAATGTTGATGCGCTTCTGTCGGTCGATCATAGGGTGTYCTTATATATGTTTGTTCTGTCATATCAACTACGCTGTCTCCACTCCGTGTAACTTGGGTCTCCGATCAAACAGTCTCGGTCCTTTCGATCAGACATTCTCGGTCCTTTCGATCAAACAGTCTCGGATCTTTCGATCAACTCTGAAGTAGCAGTTGTGAGAAGGGCAGAGTCGCCGCACGGTGACCGACAACATGACGAGTTCCGTATGTAGTCCCGTCGTAGTTGTTGATAGGCCGGGTATAGCATCCGAAGGAGCAGTTGTGAGAAGGGCAGAGTTGCCGCACGGTGACCGACAACAGAACGAGTCCCGTGTGTAGTCCCGTCATAGTCGTCGATAGGCAGGGTATAGCATTTTGAACGGCACGGCATTCTGTCGCGGTCATGATCTGTTTCAATCGCCGGAGATCCATGTCCGCGAGGCGTCTCTTTGTGACCCCTCGTATGTCCAACCGAAATGCAACATGCTCTGCAGTTATGTCGAAGACTTTAGGGAGCACCTACCGCACGACCACGGAGTACTACTGGTCGGACTTCCTAAGACAGTAGCAGCCGAGGCGACAATTGGGGGGGAGTAGGGGACGACAGCTCCTAGGCCCTTAGCAGACGGGATAGGCCATGTTGACCATAGTCACAAGACCGTCAATAGGCGATCGTCGGGAGGGAGCATGGGACGATGGGCCCCAGGCTTTTAGCAGACGGGATAGGTCATGTTGACCATAGTCACACGATCGGCAAGAGACGGGCTCTGGTCTGCCATAATCTTCAAACAGAATTCAGTCGGAAGTCTCATCATACGATCTCAAAACTTCGACCGCATGTTCTACTCATTCTTACGAGGGGGTCCATCTCGGCCCTCAAACACCCAATAGGAGTTTCGAACTCGAAATATCGAACCGAATGAGACGTCTCAGTATACAGATGCTCAACCTAACGGTGGAGGATTCTCGGTGCGGGTAAAGAAGTCTAGTATCATGCTCGCTCTGGTATCATGCTCACTCTGGTATCAGGTGTCGWAAGGTTCATCCTCGGGAAAGTGAATCGTTGGAAGGATGGCACAACAAGACAGTAGGTTCGGTGTTACGAGTTACATTCTCGGGTCATATACTGCTTGCAATGCGGCAAGAGCATAGCTACGGTATGTCACTGCCCTGCTACGAATAATTATAAATAAGCCCACATTCCCCATCGATCTAGGACTATCTTCAAACAACAACTTCGAACAACCGCAACTCCAATCAACAGCACCTCATACACCAAGACCATTGTCTTCTACGGAATTCCACCAACAAATCCAAAATGCAGTGTAGGACTTTGGCAGTTCCAGTACTGGTCATCGCAATACCATTACTAACGTTTACAGTCACATCCTTCCTCATCGCTGCCGGCCTCGTCGCTGCCGTAGCCGCCTCCCCAGCCGCAAATGCGCATGCTCTTGCTGCCGAGCGTTTGGCAAACCACCCTCACGCAGAGTATCTGGCTATGGAGAAGAGGGTGGCCCAGAATAATGGTGCTCCCAAGAAGGACCTCAGTTTCGCCTGTGGTCTTTGTTTGGCGGGTTGCAGTGAAGAACTTTGCGATTGCTGCACCACCACTGGCGTGTGCTACGAGCGCGGTGAATGCCAGTAGATCCACGACAAGATCTACTTTACAATGGCGGATGCTACAAGTCAGGAGATCGCGACTTCGGGACGAAGAGCATCGAGAATGGTTCGCACTTGCAGGGTTAACGCTCATCCAACATGGGCAGGCTTGTACGTAAAACAATTTTGACAGGAGCGCACAATGTACGCTGTTTTGTTGCCTTGTCAGCTCCGGTCTTACTACGTGACGTCGGAGTTTTCTCCTGCAACAACCCGATTCTGCTCTTGATGTTCCTTGCTGAAGACATTGTTCAACGTACGATTTCATACTGCCTCAGCGTTTTGCTCTTCTTGCTCCTGCTTTCTGGGACGTCTCGGGGCAGAACGATCAGAATGCCTATTTACATCTTGTTGGGCAACTTTCGACCAACCAGCCGATTGCCGTGAGCCACCGAAGTCCTTATGTAAGGTAGTAGAAGTGGGCGAAGCTTCAGTGACCAACGCCAAGTCTGTTTAGTGATCATCTTCAGCACAGAGCAGCTGACTTCCATACGTCTAACAAAGTTTGCTACGGAGCCCGCAAGGAAGTCTCGCGACCCACGACGTTTCCGGTTCATGACCGTCGCGACTTGCGAGCTACTCGCGTTGTTGCATCGAGGTCAATCGAAGTCAATCGGAGTGCGAATTGGAAGTAGAGTCCTACAGCTCATGGATATACGCTAGTAATTGGGCCAGATGAATGCAATATCCTAGTGCGAACTACTACGGAGGGTATCCCGCATACGAAGTATTCACTCAGCAAGCTTCATACCCCTGTCTAGCGCCATCTCGTACGACTAGACCGGCTTCAGAAGAGAGGACGTCGTCAGAGTCGTGCTATTATGCTGCTCGGCCAATCAGAGGGTGAAAAGCTAGGGTAAGTCCTCTCCACGAGTCTTAAGCAACCTTGCACTCTGGATGGTTAGGATTTATCCCTGTGTCCACCACCATGGACTTTCGATGGACTCGTAGCCTGGAAAAGTCGTACTAGATGGGTCTGACGTGAAGTTTGCTGAAACTTTAGTGAGTGGACTTGTGAGTGGACGACATCCCTTGCACAAGCCGATAGAAAGTTTAGACAGCGATCCTGTGATGATTCATCGTACGAAGCGATGTTAGTTACATGGTTGTGAGGCTCGGCGTTTGCCGCATGTAGGAGATGGACTATGAGCTGATCATGGCGAGAGTTGACAAAGTTTTGCAAGGAACTCACCAAATACAGAGCATGCCATGCATACGGGAATATTCCGTTTTCCCCATCAACAAAGTTAGGCCAATAGGAGCCGTAGAAAAGTGAGCTTTCCACGCATATTGGCGGCGAGATTCCTTGCAATTTTTCGGCCATTCCTGTATGCATGACATGCTCTGTATATTGCCATGCGGCAGAACTTGGCATTTTAAACCTCCACAGTCTCCAGATTCAATGCTATACCATACGGCAAATCAGAAGAGTCGACCAGTCTCAGGTATGCGCTTTGTGGAGCGGAGAGCAACGTGTCATTCGCAAAGAGAGTTTTGCTACCATAGGCGCAGGTCAACGTCCCGGTTGCATTACGTGCTCTCTGGCACGTTAACCCGAATAGTATACTGCCGGATGTATTGTTCGTCAGTATGCTGCGTGGCTCGAATAATACCGATGCAAATTGGCCACTTTGAACTTGACCGGCAACATAGCCATGTAGTGTGCGACGTCCCGTCGGGGAACAAGACGACTAACGAGCCTGTATATCTCGTCATCTACCGGTGAAGTCTCGAGACCGGACTCAGATGTACTTAGGGCTCGGTAAACCGTCCGGCGCTGTTTGAATGTAAGGTACTTGCCTATTGAGCCACTTGAATGGTTAGGYATGTAACTTGCTTCTGGATACCTTACATCCCTTTTGCTCCTCGTTGCACTGCCCGACGAATGTGTTGTCTCTATGCGTTGTCATTCGTAGCCAAGAAGTGGTGGTCGTAAGGTACAAAAGCAGTCTCACGACCTTCGCTACAGCGAGTCCGCCTCTTCGGTTGGTGATGTACCACAGGGTATCGTCGTTCAGAGTACGAACCACCTCTCAAAACCGAGTATACGAGGTCAAATGTCCCTCACTCTTTCTTTGATTGGCTCATGCAGCTTCAAAACTAATGGAAGTGCAGTTGGCTCGTTTCTGTGAACGAGAAATGAAGTATTCTTGTAAGGCTGCGGTTTCATGGGTAGATACCTTACATATAATCGGAGACCAGGGCCATTTCATCGGAAGCCGATTTGAGGCGCTAGATGTCGAATAGTCATCCATGCACCAGGCCAAGCTGGTTCTGTGAGGAGTAGCACCAAGCACCGCAGTGGTAGTTTTCATTTCCAAGATACGTACAGAGCATCCGGTACCTTTGAAGGCGCTGCGCAGTTATGCTTGCCGTCTTGTGGCTGCTTTTGGCGCTGCGGATAGGGCATTCATCAGCATCGTACCCGCGACCGCAAAGTGAATGGAAGTGTAACAGGTTCACATGCTACAGGAACGGAAAAATGTACAAGTCGCAGCAAGCGACTCATGGGAACTCCTTGAGCGCCATCCCACCCTCCGTGCCGTGCCCATTCAAACGCCAAGCTTACATGCTCTTCAAACAAAAATCTACGCCTTGCTCTTCTGCTTCTTGCTCTTCTTGGGAGCCTCCGCAGCGTCGGCATCTGAGCCCTTCCTCTTTTTGCTTTCCTTGGCTGCCTTCTTGGCCTCCTTCTCTGCCTTCTTTGCGGCCTTGGCGGCTTTTCGTAGTGCCTTCTCCTTCTTGGTCTCCTTCTTGTCTTTCTTCGAAGATGTGGTCATTACGGTGTCGTCAATATCGTCATCGTCGCTCTCCTCGTCGGCGCCAGCTTTGCTCTCAACCTCCTCGACAAGCTTTCGCTTCTTGCTGTCGCCGTTTGTGAGAGCAGCCGCAGGCTTGGCATCTGCCTCAAGACCATCGGCATCTGGATTGTACTTTCGTGCCTCCTTGATTTCCCACTTGGCAGGCTKCGTTTGGCCGCCAGGTCCAATGGCAACGTTGTTCGACTTGCTGACAGACTTGCCCTCCAACGCGCGTAATCTTCGCTCAACCATGAGACGTCCCGAGTTACCGACTGCCGCCTTCTCCTCCTCTGTGGGTTCTTCCTCTTCCCCTTTGCCGCCTTGTGCCCAGTCACTCAACGCGTCGACACGGATACCAAGGGTGGCCTTCGTGGCCAGCATACGCGCTATCTTGCCCTTGTTTTTGCCAGAGGCTTGGCCAATAAGCGATGCGTGATAGATGAGCCCGTACTTGGGTGTGTCATGCTTAGTCTTCAATGCGCGGAAAAGTGCCTTCTCAGCACCGAGAATCTGGACAGTAGATGCCGGAGATTTGGCCAAGCTCATCAAAGATCCGGCGTGAGCTATAAGACGGGCTCCGACAAGGTCACCAACCAGGGCCGTGAGGTTTGGCGCAATAGCGATCATTCGTGCGGAAAGGTAGGAAGACAGCTGAGCGCGGTATTCGGTGAAGCCTGCAACTTGCTCGGCGAGGGCTTGGATGTTCTCCAGATCCTCCTCGGTAATTTCAGTACCCATAGAGACTTCTGCGGCGGCCTTGACGGCACCCTCAATCTCCTCGGGAAGGATGTCGGAAAGATCGGCACTTCCGGCGTTGGTACGCATGCCCATGGACAGGATTACACGCGAGTAGGCGAGGTTGTCGTTGATAATTCGGGCCATTTCTGGAAAGTGCCAGMCATACCATTCCTTGACTCGCATAGCATATGTGTTGAGCTCCTTGTCGAGATCGTCGAGCAGCGCAATAGCCTGAATGATCATCGTGTCGACCTTGTCGGGCGAGAACTTGAGCTTATGACGCGAAAGACTGTGGGATAGACCGAGTGACATGGTGCTGAGGTCTTCAGGCATCAGACCGGGAATCAGCGATGGCAAGTGCTCCTTAATGGCGCGGAATAGGTCGGCGGTGGTTGAGTCGGAGATGGGTTGAATCTGCAGGCCGGGGAGCTTGGTGATGGCATTGCCCAACTTCGGGTCGGCGACGGCGAGCGAGACCTTCTTCTCGTCCTTGATCCCCGCGAGCATGTTGGCGAGTGTGGGAGTGACCTGCGCAGCGTGGTGATTTAGCAAATGTCGACATAATGTCCTCGGGCTTTCTAGAAAGTGCCCACCTTGCCCTCTGTCAGTGCAGCCGCCTCCTCCAGCGCGGATGCAGCGCTTTCGAATTTGTGGAACTGCTTCATCTTGAGCAGACTGCAGACGCCCTCGGCAGTCTCGGCCTCCTTTGCCAAATCATCGCGCTTCAGCAGCTTCTTGTCCTTGGCCTTGAGCAGCGCATAGCCCGCGCTCGTCTCTGTAAGGATAAAGAGCGTCATTTTGCCCAATCGCTGCCGCTAATTAATTATTGCTGGATGCGGTAGCAATGTGCACTGTCGGAGGTAGGGAGTGCGGTGGTGGAGGTGGATTGTCTGCTGTTCGTTATGCTTTGACAAAAAAACTCGAAAGCTAAGCTCGCAAGATCCGCCAATTTAGCGTGCCAAGAATTTGGGCGACTACCCATCTTCGCTCGCCCCAGTGACGGGAACCATTCGAACACCAAACAATGTAGGCACAATCAACGTTCTTCAGGCAATCGCCTACGAAACAAATCGTCCGAGGCCATGGCGGATTCGACTACCAACCAGCGTCAGCCCAATCGCCGGGTTCCCTCAGCGGCGTTACGAGAAGTGACTGCATCCCCGCGCACGCCGATGCTAGGTCGCAGCATCTCGTCACAATTTGGCAGTCCGGGAGCCTTCCGTGCCGAGCAGGAGGATGTCTTGGTGTATGAGCTGGGTGCTCGCCACTTCTCCGCTGGCTTCGCTGGCGAGTCGCGTCCGCGGTGCATTCTGCCTTTCACTTCCGAGACGGGGCGGCGAGCAGGCGACTATCGCATGTACGATCCATCGTACGCTAAGAATGCACGCGAATGGCGTCTCAAGGGTGGAGAGGATTGGTCTGCGGACCATGAGCTGTATCGGATGGATGTGCGGGACATCGATCTGGGCCTGGTCGAAGACAAGCTGGAACGGGCATTGCGAATTGCCATGTCTGATTACTTACAGCTGGACGCTAAACCGCGGAAGGCCATACTGGTGATCCCCTCACTCCTGCCGAACCCTTTGGTCGAAGTGGCATTAAGAGTACTGTTCGCACATTTCACCCAGCCACCGGCAGTTGCGATACTGACCATTCCGGTCATGTCTTGCGTGAGTGCTGGGATACGGACTGCGCTTGTGGTGGACATTGGATGGGAAGAGACAGTGGTGACTGCTGTAGGGGAGTACAAAGAGATTGCACAGCATCGTAGCATTCGCGCCGGCAAGATGCTTACGAGGGAGGTCGTCACTACATTGGAACAGCACATCAAATCGCAGGGAGGCCCAGACGGTATTCAATTCACATTCGATGAGGCAGAAGACATCGCACAGCGCATGGCTTGGTGTCAGAGGCGTGATCCGGAGGACGATTCGAGTGAAAGTGTGGTGCAGCTTCCACTGCCAGCCAGCGATCCGCCCACCACGTTTCCAATTGCTTTCAATAAACTGGCGGAGCCGGCAGAAAGGACGTTCTTCCCTCTGGACGGTCCTAGGGAGCATGACGATCACGATCAGCCTCTGAATCTCCTCACCTATCGCGTTCTCATGGCCCTGCAACCGGACGCGCGAGCGGTCTGTGTCTCGCGTGTGATCATAACGGGAGGAGCCAGCAACCTGCCTGGTCTCAAGAAACGCCTGCTCCAGGAACTGTCTCACCTCGTCGAGACGCGTGGCTGGACTACTGTGTCAAATTACGGCAGTGCTGCTGCTCGGCATGCCGAAGTCTTGAAGCAGCAATCTGTCAACATGGCTCTCCGAAACGCAAAGATCGTTGAGGAGCCAGCATATTCTCCAGCTCAAATGCCTCTGCAGGAGCATGTCCCGCACGCGGACCGTATTCATGACCATCTTAAAGACCCTCTCACGCTCAAAGCTGAGACGGAGGCGAACAGAGGTAAAGTGGAGACTGTCAAAGGTGTTATCCGGGGTGTAGAGACGTTGGGTCCTTGGGCTGGTGCGAGCTTGATGGCAATGCTGAGAGTCAAAGGCGCGTGTGAGATTGAAAGGGAGGACTTTATAAAGCACGGATTGACGAGGGAAGGCAGAGGTGGTGTAGTCTGAAAAGATCGTCGTTCCGCAAGAAAGGGCGTCATCTTGTGAGGTCTGTGGGAGACACTGGCCTATGGGTGGGGATAGTGTACCCTCGACGTAAAAGTGTCTTTGCAAGTGTTGACATTAGACGATTCACGTTCAACATCTGCTTCAAAATTGTTCACGTTCGCCATTCACCAAGGTACAATAGTTGAGAACTGCTGGCTAAGAGAGAGGTCTGAATTGGTGTCTCCGCATCACTTCCAAGGTCCCAAGGTCCATTGTWTGCATCAGTCCATCTTATCTGATCGTCAGAAGATTGAGTCAGCAGCCCCACCAAATGACTCCTCCCACTTTTGTTAGAGCATTGGATGAAAGTATTACAGCACTGCCACGCAACATCCCTCTAGATCTCACTGCGACTACCGCCCATAATGGGCTCCGTCAACTTCCCCGCTGAAGAGGAACGCATCCTCGAGCACTGGAACCAGACCAATGCCTTCCACCGCCAGCTCGAACTCACAAAAGATCTGGAGCCGTACGTCTTCTACGATGGCCCACCCTTTGCTACAGGAACACCGCATTATGGCCACCTACTAGCTTCGACTATCAAAGACATCATCCCACGGTATTGGTCCATGCGAGGCCGCTTCGTGGAGCGACGGTTCGGCTGGGATACACACGGCGTACCAATCGAGCAGATCATCGACAAGCAGCTGCAGGAGGAGTTGGGTGTGCGTGGAAAGGCGGCTGTCGACCAGATTGGTATCAAGGAATACAACCGTCGGTGTCGCGAGGTTGTCCTCACATACGCATATGAGTGGAGACGGGTGGTGGGCCGTGTTGGCCGCTGGATCGACTTTGACCGCGACTATAAGACCATGGACCCGACTTTCATGGAGACGTGCTGGTGGGTGTTTGCACAACTATACAAGCGCGGCCTCGTCTATCACGGTGCACGCGTACTGCCCTACTCGACCGCGTTGAACACACCGCTCTCCAAGAGTGAAGCACAGGAGGAGTACAGGGAGGTGCAGGATCCCGCGGTGACGGTTTCCTTCCCGGTGCTACCTGTGGAGGAGCAACCTGAGAATGTGCGAGCAAAGCTGGAAGAGGCCTTGAAAGTGGCTGGAGGTGCAGTCAACTTCGTGGCATGGACGACCACACCATGGACGCTGCCTAGTAATGTTGCTCTGTGCGCACATCCCGACTTCGAGTACCTACTTGTGCATGATGTGGAGTCCAACAATGTCTACATCATGCTCGAGGCTGGTCTCAAGGTACTCTACAAGGATCCCAAGAAGGCCAAGGACAAGTTCAAGCTTCTTCCATTGAAGATCAAGGGCTCCGAGCTCGCGGGGTGGAGATACAAGCCTCTCTTTGAATACTTCTACGACGACTTCAAAGACCACGGTTTCAGGGTCATACTCGATACATATGTCAAGCTTGACGAGGGTGTTGGTATTGTCCATCAATCTCCAGCGTTTGGTGAGGACGATTACAACATTGCGTGGCGAGAGGGCGTCATCAGTGCTGAGAGGCAACCACCCAATCCACTCAATGCCAGCGGTGAGTACACCAACGAAGTTCCCGATTTTGAGGGTCAGCATGTCAAGGCTGCCGACAAGAACATCATCAAGCACCTGGAGGGCGCCAAGCGCATGGTGCGGAAATCTCAGATTACCCACAGATATCCATTCTKTCCACGTTCCAAGACACCTCTCATTCAGCGAGCGGTACCCAGTTGGTTCATCAAGGTCGAGAATGTTGTGCCAGAGCTGTTGGAGAATCTGGAGAAGACCGAGTGGGTGCCAGCAACGGTAAAGACAGGTCGTTTTAAGCAATGGCTTGGTTCGGCAAGAGATTGGAACGTCAGCAGAAATCGGTATTGGGGTACGCCACTACCTTTGTGGGTCTCGGACGATATGAAGGAAGTCGTATGTGTGGCCTCCGTCGCGGAGCTGAAGAAGCTCTCTGGCTTCGAAGGCGAGCTCAATGACCTGCACAGAGATTCGATCGACCACATCACCATCCCTTCACAACAGGGTAAAGGCACACTCAGGCGCGTAGATGAGGTCTTCGACTGCTGGTTCGAGTCTGGTTCCATGCCTTACGCATCATCACATTATCCATTCTCATACCCTGGCTACGACCCATCCGACCCCGAATCAGGCGTTTCCCCAACCGAAGGCCCTGGAAAGGAGCTCTTCACCAAATTCCCAGGCGACTTCATTGCGGAGGGCCTGGATCAGACCCGTGGCTGGTTCTACACGCTTTCTGTGTTAGGCACGCATCTCTTCAAGACTTTCCCTTACCAGAATTGCGTTGTCAACGGAATTGTGCTTGCAGAAGATGGAAAGAAGATGTCGAAGTCATTGAAGAACTTCCCCGATCCCATGCTTGTCATCGATAGATATGGGTCAGACGCATTACGACTATATCTCATCGACTCGCCCGTTGTTCGTGGCGAACCGCTGCGCTTTGCCGAGCTAGGAGTCAAACAGATAGTATCAGGTGTGCTCCTCCCGCTTTGGAACTCGTACAACTTCTTCGCGCAACAGGCGGCTCTGTTCAAGAAGAGCACCGCTGAGGACTTCACTTTCGACCCAGAGCTACAAAAGTCCAACCACAACGTCATGGATCGCTGGGTTCTGGCTGCTACGCAATCACTGCTACAGTATGTCAACAAGGAGATGGAGGCATATCGCCTCTACACTGTTGTACCGAGACTGCTGAAGATGGTTGATGATGTCACCAACTGGTATATTCGTTTCAACCGCAACCGCCTGAAGGGYCAGAGTGTAGAGGAGGCTGACGACAGCAAGGCCGACACCTTGCACGCGTTGAACACTCTGTTCGAAGTCCTATACACTCTTGTGCGCGCATTGGCACCTTTCACTCCCTTCCTGAGCGACAACATTTTCCAGCGCTTGTCATCACACCTTCCACAATCCATCACAAAGGACCAAGATGTCCGAAGTGTCCACTTCCTACGCTTTCCCACTGTGCGCGAGGAGCTCTTCGATCCAGTCGTTGAGAGACGCGTCAGCCGAATGCAAAAGGTCATTGAGCTCGGCCGTATCTGCAGAGACAGAAGAACAGTCTCTTTGAAGACTCCACTCAAGACTTTGATCGTCTTGCACCAGGACTCCGAGTTTCTTGACGATGTTCGCACACTGGAGCGCTATGTGACAGAAGAGCTTAATGTCAACGATCTTGTCCTCACAAACGACGAGAGCAGCTATGGAGTGCAATATGACATCAAGGCAGATGTCAAGAACCTCGGCATGAAGTTCAAGAAGGATGCTGCGAAGATCAAGAACGCTTTGCCAAAGCTCTCCGCTTCGGAAATTCATAGCTTCCTGGAATCAGGTGCTATCACGGTTGAGGGACACGAGCTCGGCGCCGAGGATCTTCGCGTTCAGCGGAATCTGAAGCCCAGCCCCGAGACGGCGAACTTGGAACCAGGAGTTGATGGCGAAGTCATGGTGCTCTTGGACGCTTTTGCATACCCAGAGCTTGCACAGGAAGGTCTGGCTCGGGAGGTACTCAACCGTATCCAGCGTCTGCGCAAGCGCGCAGGTCTTGTGCCGACTGATGACGTCAAGGTTTCATACGCGGTGCTCGCCCCTGTTTCCGTTGATGCCCTCGACGGCAACGAGGCTGAGAAGAACGCCCAGTCGGAAGTCAGCCGATTGGAATCAGAGCGTCTCATTGAGGAGATGTTCGCAGGTCAGAAGTCGACGTTCGACAAGGCTGCCAGCAAGGGAGTGGAGCGCTCCGCGGATGCGAACGGCACAGCTGCGGGTGAGAGCGTTGCGGAAGAGGAGGCGGAAGTAAAGGACATTCGCCTGCTGCTGAAGCTGTTCAAGGTTTGAGATGAGCCCGCGCTTTCTGCAAAAGCGATCTTGTAAGGCATGCTCTGCGAAGACTGATAGCGGGAACGACTTTCTACACTACAGAGAGAACATAGCCACTATGACGCTGCAATAACACCGTATCCTCCAACAAGCATTTTGGATCTTCTGTATTCCTCTCGGTGGTGGGAACATGAGCCTCCGGTTTGGCATCGCTATGTAGGCGTGGGGGAGAAGTCAAACCGCTGAGATCTCTAACTTCGCACGTGAGTCTCTCCTTTTTTCCAGTCTTGGCAACAACGTACAGCTTCATCCATGCTGGAGCGTCTGCCCTGTTGGTGTGAAAACATCACATCCCCTACTTTCAAATATAGACTCGATCATGGCACAATGCAATATTGCTGTGGTCATTGTGAAAGTCAACCATCTACGGAGCCACGATCTGCAAATCTTCTTCCACCATGTCCTCCAGCTACTCCTCAGTCGGCTGATCCATCCACCAACCCCTAGGTACTTTCTCCGCCAGTCACCAGCTTGACCTTACTCATTTCATCCTCACACTCCTCCTCCATGGCGTGAGTAGCTCGTTGCGCCACAGACCTCTGACCGATTGCATCGATCGTTTCCTTCACTTCCGAAGACAGAGGAGCCTGACGGAGTCATATCGTAAGCGACAGCCTCATGGTTCCTGGGCGACCGACTCACCGCTAAAGCCATAGCCAAGGTGGCGAACAAATAGGCAAATGATAGTTTCATTTTTGGTTCTTTGAAGTTGGTGAAGGTGATCTTGTGTCAGGTAAATGTTGAATCTTGCTGTGCAGAGATGGCAAAGGAGCCGAACGGTTCATGATATACAACTCTCCTGCTTGCATTGCACATGATGGAAGGCGCACAATGGTCTAATGTGAGACGCTGGGTTGGGCATCAGGTTGCACATTGCTCGATCCGTCGCACGTAGGGCACGAGCTGGCACTACCAGTATCGCACATGGCGTGCTGGTGATATAGTGACGATACTATGGGCTTCAGCCAACAATTGATTTGGCATGCTATGTAAGACGATGGAGAGGTCTCGCTGTAAAAGTCCCATATTGCCAGCTCATCTTAAAGATCCGAAGGCCTTGGAGCACTATACCACGATAATTCATCCCCATTCAAATGGTCAAGCGCTGATCAGGCTTCCTTCTCTCCAACAGCACATCATCCTCCGTCACCTTGTGTAACGAGTGATAATTAAGTACCTAGCAAGTGTCTCCATCGCCGTTGATGGTGAACTCCTGCTCGCGAAAGTGGTCGGCAGTATCAATAGTCAACGTGACAAGATTATTCTCCAGCGCTGCAATAGTTCGACCCTCGTCTGCGAGACCTTTGATAAGATCCATGAAGACATCTTTAGAGTATCTGAAATGGAGTATCAGCAAATGATGAACGCAGAGCTTTGAAGACTCCTGTGTCGTCGAAGTGCACTCACTGGTCCAATCCAGTCGGCTTATCGCCGATATCACAATTGTCGATGTTCCAGATCTTTGATTTCCCCGTGCAGCCGTTCTCCTCCGCGGTAGGAAGGCAGTCGATACAGCATGCTCCTCCGTCAACACGGCGCTGTAGCATAGCATCAATGTCGGTAACTGTTGGACTATCAGAGATGCTCTTAGGGGTCATGTCTGTCCTGCTTACCCCAGTTCTGATCAATCGTAGCGCCAGAGCCAGAGTTGTAGCAGAAGGAAAGCACACGACCGTCAGGGACTTGAATCGTCTGCGCCTTGTTGTAGGCGCTGCCACCTCGGCCGGAGTCGAGACAGACTGGGTTCTGTGCATGGACAGAGATGGCGAGGAGGGCTAGACCCATGATAGTCTTGGTGATTGCCATTGTGAATGTTTGATGTCGAGGTTGCAAAGATGGCTGTTGGATGTGTTTGAGCAGGTGAAGAGTAAGGGTGAGCGCGATATTTATATTCCCAAGGCCCAAAGATCCTGACAAACGTCAACAATCGTCGAGACTCAGCTCATGACGAAGCCCCTCCACTATTCACTGTCAATACGAGTTCGGATCCATCGACAAGGTAGGGTTCATCACTGGATATCCCTGTGCTTGTGGATGCGCAGCGTGGAAAAGGATTCCGGGTGCTAACCACCTTGTCGAAAGCGTAGGCCATCTTTGTTGGCTCCCGGATCATCTGAAGACACTGCGGTCATGATATGCGCGTTCGGGAACCGATGGTTGCAGTATGTCATGATGGGCATGAGCAAAATCCTGCCTGTCCCACATCCTAGCAGAGGGCTTTGTTTGCTGATTGAATGGAACCCTGTAAGACTTGTCTCCTCCACGGCGTGGAAACTGAATTCTCTCAGATCATGCYCCAAGACACCTTCACTGATGCCTGGCCGAGTTCCACATTGACAGTGAATGAAGTCATGAGCGCCAAGGCGACCCGCTAAACAACATGGATCCTGAGCTAGACTGCAATCCAAGGAGTTGTCGATTGCCCAGAATGGGAAAGCACCAGCCCCTGGAGGATGATCTGGAGAGTATGTTGCTTCCGGAAATGTGGCATTCCCTCGCAAAAGGTCTTGTCGGCGTTCAAGCATCTGAAGGATTGAAGTCACTAGCGCCATACCCTACTCGGCACTAGAAATCCTTCGATGCTGTGTCACATCCTTCATGCTAGTATTCAGGTAGGGCAGTGAGGATCCCGAATGAGTGACCCATCGAGCAGCATACAGTCGTGAAGAAGAGTTACAAGAAGTCCCGGTATCACTAGATGAGAGCTAACATCAACATCGACAGCGCTGGGTGGGTTCCGATGTAATGCACTTGCGGATTCACAAGGCCGTTCGAGATGATATTTCCCACAGCTAGCCCTACTACATACTGGCGGCTATGAGGTATTTGGCTAGTTCTCGCGTTGAATCAAGGGAATATTTCTTACAGTCTCCCGGCATGTTGTGCTGCTGTCACATCGCAAGTACATGGMACATACTTCAAAGCGATACTTGTGTCGTACATAGGGGAGCTTCGATTGCAAGAGAATATAAGAGTAGTTGGACGCATCTACTGCAATTTCCACCCAACCTCGTAGGGTTGTGCGGAGGCTATACGGTATTCCCATTACATTCGGTCTTCCCGAAAAACAGAATGGAGCCCAGTGAAAGTCCACATGTTCACCGATTTCTGACCGCCAGCGTCCCTGTTTCTATCATGATCGACGATCAAAATCAACAGGTATCTCCATCCCCGATGATGGCAAACTCTTGCTCTCGGAACCCATCCCTGTCGATTGTCAAATATGGATATAAGCCCCCAAGCGTCTTGTCGAGGGCTTCGATTGTCTGTCCGTTGTTGGCAAGCCCTATGATAAGATCCATAAAAGCATCCTTAGTGTACCTAGCACAGAGAATTAGCACGAGTCACGTATATGGAGGTTGCCCTTGGCTTTTAGTCACACGTACTGATCAATACCAGGCACATCTCCCAAGCTGCAGTTATCGATGTTCCAAATCTTTGAATTCCCTGTGCAACCATTCTCGGCTGCTGTAGGGAGACAATCGATACAGCATGCACCTCCGTCAACGCGACGCTGCAGCATTGCATCGAGATCGGTGACCCAGTTGTTGTCGATTGTGGCGCCGTCGCCTTTAGTGAAGCAGAAGGCCAATATACGCCCATCTGGGACTTTACGGTACTGAGCCCTCTCGTGGGTTGGGGGAACTCGGGTACTGCCTTGAAGACAGTTTGGGATCGAAGGGTCGTTTAGAGCATGGGTAACAGCCGCCAGAAAGGCTAAGCTTGCGACAGTCTTGACGATTTGCATAATTGATATTGGATTCGAGGAATGGTTGGAAGGTGTTATATTGCTGTTGGAGATATTGGGTTGAGTGCAGAAAAGCTTCAGTACTTATACCCAACAGCGACTGCACAGCTTTGAGATCCTGCATCTTTCATTCGCTGATGCCCAGGCTGTGATGACATTACCTGGGTCGCGTGGGGTCGACAACAATTCATTGCAATCGGTTCGAATGGGCAACATCTTCGCTTCGAGCGGTCCAATCCACGGATGCGTGAGCCTCTACAACTCTCCATCTAGGCGGAGCAGGCAGTACCTTCGGCAACCACATCGGATTCACATCATTTTGTGTTGGTATGTCTCAATTTGAGATGGAAGCGGCCGCAGTGTGTAGATTCTGACGAGGTGGCTGTAGTGGGTCTATGTTGCGCATTGACGGAATTCTGATCACAGACTTTGATAGAAGTGACATCCTGAAGGATGAGGTTAAGCGAAGCGATCCTGTGCAGGATTCACCTCGTCGATAACCTTTTTATAGAAGGCTTGGCGGTATCCACTCTTGGCAAAGTGTTGGTGCTGTCCAGCCCTCACGAGATGTATTCCTGTAGGATGCTTGGCCACATTCTAACATCACTAGCAATCGTTCGATGCAACGCTTCTTTCCGCAGGGTCACAGTATGGGCGTCGAATAGCAAGTTCAACGACCCGAGGTGATACAGTATAGAGAGCAACGTTGTCGCCCGCATGCTCATGCTTGCGTCGACGTTCGCGGCAAATGCACTGTCATATCCTCTCGGAGTCTTCCGCATTGATCTTGCTCTGAGATGTCCAGTTGAAGCTCAGCAGGCATGTCAAACCGGGGTTCAATAGACCTGATAGCTGCCAGTCGATGGCACTCCTACGGTCACATGTTAGCTGACACTGATTAGACATGGAGTTGCAAGTATAATGCTTACTTGAAGGCTATTTCTAGTGTAAGATCTTTGCCATCAATCTCGACTACAATCTGCAGGCCTTGCTTTGCAAATTCATGCTCAAGAGCCACCGTTCATGATCCGTGGCTCTGCTCCAGGAGTTGATCATTGACATTCGAGGTAACAAAAGCTGATTCGCAACAGGCTTGCGATCTCTCGTCTCGCTTGTACGCAACAACCTTTTCTACAAAGTTCGAGCGGATTCGTGTGAACAGCCGTGCGAACGAATCCTTCGAGGCATCGTAGCTTCATGCCACGGTCCCGATGTATCCGCCAGGTGATGTGAGCATCTAACAAACTGGAGTCCAAGACGCGAGTCTTGGACTAACAAACAATCAGAGAAAGTTGCGGCACAGTCGCCAAATCCAGAATGAGGACCATGCCAAGGCTCGAAAGCACTGTATGTCATAGGCATCATTCACTCATTTACAACCCCAGCCCCACAGCAGCCTTTCCATCCTCCTCTTTGATAGAATCCCCATCATCCGTCCCCGTTGCACTCGCAATGCTCAATCCACTAACACTAGGAGTCTCCCCACCCGTCTTCTTCCCCATGCCAAGTTTCAACACGCTTCCCCAACCCCTTGCACTCCCACTATCGCGACTCATCCTCTCCCGCAAGCCAGCACTGGGAGGTGGGTCATCGTACTCGCTGTTCTCATCAGCCGGCAGCACAGGGCTACCAGTAGCCTTCCCAGTGTCCAAACGAGACCTATCCCGTTTGGTGAATGTTGGCAATGCGAACTTCCCACCCGAACTAGATTTGCGGGAGAGCTTCTGCATGAAACTTTCCTTGCCGGTCGATGAGCCCAACATTGGGGTAGTAGGAGTGGGTGGCGCCGCGTCGGAGGGCGTGAAGCTCACTGTCCTCTGGAGATCAGTAAGAGAGTTTCTTCCAGACTCGCCGATCGAGGAGGTGGTGGTCATTGATCGAGTGTCACGTGTATCCTTGCTCCTGCGGCTCGCAGGTGGGCTGAGTTCCTCAAAGTCTCCCTTGTCGATGTTTGCAGTGCTAGATGCCGAGGCGATGGTAGACAAGACGCCTGACTCCGGGTTCCTAGACTTCAGCTTCATGCTGCTAAAGAAAGACTTGAAGTCTTTGGCGTTGGGGTTGAGTTTTGGCGCCTCTTCCTCCACTGCAGCCTCTTGGACAGCGCTTTTGGAATCTGAAAAGTTAGCGGGAGGTCTGGTGCCAATCGCGCCCAGTGTATGGGCTCGACGGGTTGACATGGCATCGGAATCCTCATCCTCCATGATATCTGCTGGTGGGCCGCTATTGCCGTATTGCTGCGATGGTCTTCTAGACGGGAGACGGGATCCATATAGACGGGACGGGCCCGGCTGCTGAGGATTCCAGCCTGCACCAAAAGCGAGAGGGCTACCTCGAGCACCTGCAGCAGCGTCACTGGAAGGCCATGCGTCGGGCATCCAGCGGGTACTGTCTGAAGACGGACGAGGTAATTCGTTCGAGTGCGTGGATCCAGGTCGTGGTGAAGCTGGCCGCTTATGGAAGCTGGGCCACCCGTCGCCTTTGCTGCCAAAGAGGTTGAAGCCTCTGCTTCGGCGGGAAGCGGCAGCCTGCTGCGGAGCATCCAGAGCACCATCGCTTCCCAGACAGCTGAAGACTGTCCCTGAGATGCTGCTATTCCGCTTCCTAGAGGAGGAATCGATGCCAGGAATACCCTGATCCTGCCGTGGCATAGAGTGACTTGACGCCTTTCCCAGCGCCAGTCCGTCGTCAACATCAGAAACAGTCTTGGTGCGCTGCTTGATGCCGAACATTCCTCCAAATCGGCTACCAGCTCCACTGCCGCTTGTGGCGCGGTTGGACCGTGTGGATCGAATTGAGCGCCGATCGGAGTCGACAACCTGCTCTGGTGACCCAATGTGAAGATTCTGCTGGCTGGCCTGAGGACTGGCGAATACGCTTGGCGATCTACTGCTGGCGGAAGCAGGCGAAGCTGGTCCTGGTCCCGGGTGCTCTGCAAGGACATGTCGCATGGACTCGGGCAGCCCGGGCAGGCCAGGCATTCCAGGGAAAGAGCCAAGACCGGGTAGCGGAGCAGTAAACTCGGGCCTGTTGTCGCCATCTCCAAACAAATCCGAGGGAAGAAGACTCGCGCCGGCACCCGGACTCATCAAAGCACCACCAGTCATTCTCTCTCGTTCCTCGTCGGTCATGTCCATGTCGTCGGTGGGATTAGTCAGTGACATTCCGTTCGAGAAGTTGAGAAACGAATGGCTGGGAAAGATTGATGCTGTAGTTGTCACGCCGGGACCAAACGAACTGGTAGCGAGTGGGAATGTTGCAAGGCGCGGGCTGTCCGTAGAGCTGGGTCCGCTCTGCTGTGTTCGCTGACTGTCACCTCTTCGAAGAGTTCGCTCCTGTGCGGTTGGCGGATTGAAAGTGGTCGACGCTTCCTCCTGCCTTCTCTTCGCTCGGAGGGTCTCAAGGAAAGCCTGCTGCTCCAAATAAAACCGCTTTGCAATCTCCATCTTTTGATACGTCGCAGCATACTCTTGTTGCAACTGGCTGTACTGCATCGCCCACATCCTGGAGTTTTCTGCGTCTTGCTGCATCTGTTGTAAGATGTTGTTTTCTGGCTCTGCACTGTCTGGCGAGTTGTTCTTCATGGTGCGTTCCAGCTTTTTGATCTCGGTGCCCTTCTCCTTGACTTCATCGTCGAGGGCTTTGATCAAAGCCGCCTCCTCCGCCTGGCGGGTTCTGAGAGCTTCCTTGTCAGCCTCCACCTTCTTCAAATGAACCTCCTTCTCCTGCTGAATGCGGTCCACATCGAGTCWCATCTCCCCGGCTTCGCGAACCCATCTGATCATATCGWCCTTGAGCTTCTGATGATCTTGCTTTTTCTTTTCCAACAACCGCTCCTGCTTTGAGCGCTCATTCTGAGCAGCGGTGTTTTGACGCTCCATCGTATTGACCTCCCGCTTGAGATTCCGACTTGCACGCTCCTTCTCCATTGCCTCCGCCTTGAGTTCATCCCTCTCTTTGACCAGCTCATCCTTCTGCTGCAGCTCATCTTCATCCTCCTCCTTCGCTTGCCGCTCCGCTTCGTCCGTCTCTCTGCGAATCGCATCCAGCCTCTCAGTAAGTC
This sequence comes from Ramularia collo-cygni, assembly GCF_900074925.1. Lineage (NCBI taxonomy): Eukaryota > Fungi > Ascomycota > Dothideomycetes > Mycosphaerellales > Mycosphaerellaceae > Ramularia > Ramularia collo-cygni. The sequence continues at coordinate 674,908 of NW_019716258.1, forward strand.
GCTGAATGGTCTCGATGCCTTCGACTGGCGGCTCGCTGGCATCCGGGGCGGACTCGTTTCGATCAATTCCCAGTCCCGACGAGCGTCGCCGTGTTCCGCCATTCAAGCTCCTGCGCGGATTAAGCCCATTGCTCCCCTCTCGCACCATGAGCTCAGCATCTGGCGACGCCGGCGTGATGTCTTTTAATCCTCGGTAGGGCCTAATCCGCGGCATAGGCTCGTGGGCGGCATCATGGTCGGTATCGTTGCCGTCGGCGGTTGGGACGAAGAAATCCGCAGAGCTCGCCGATTTGGTGCGAAAACGAATGGGAGCACTTTTGGAGCTGAATTCAATGTTATTTACCAGGGCGACCCTCACGACGTAAAAGCAGCCCGGCTGCAGACCGGTGATGGTCGCAGCGGACTCTTTGATAGACAGGGTATCAATGACATTGCCGTTGAGATGTACCTCAAATTTAAGAGTGCTTCGATGCGTCTGTTTCTCAGGGAGCGACCAATGTATAATAGCACCGTCGGCCTTGATGCTTGCTAGGTCTACGACCGGTGTGGGCGGGATGTCGAAGCCAAGGAGTGTAGCCAGCTCTTGTAGTGGCTTGTTCATCACCTGGTAAGCTCGGTAGAAGAGCCTGCGGGGAGACCATCATCAGTCATGTGTTGGTGGTGTGGTTGTGGTGGTCACGCGGATGGTATGCATGAATGATGTGTCTGTGCAGAGGCAGCATCCACGGTCGTTGACATACCATGATACGGCGACAAATAGCATCAGCGGCCTAAAGTAGACGGCCGAAGGGACGGTCCACGTCTGGAGCGCACTCATGGCGTGCGACAAATAGATTGAAGAGTCCATGAGGGCGAGAGATGATAGCGGGAGGAAGGTCCGTCCATCACCCGTGTCAGCGCGGGCAAAGAGGGCCATGGTACTCCCACATTGGGGAGGTGAGGGTGGAGGTGGAGGTAATAATCAAGGGTATCAATGGTTCCAGCTGCAGCGTGCGGTACGTTGGGCGAGGAGCTGAGTCCTGGCCCACGGGGACGAAACAAGAAGGAACCTTTCTTTCTTCCCCCAAAGCTTGTTGTATTGGGTTAGTCTYGGTAGTTCTGGTTGGCGGTGGTGGCGTTCTCCTCAACGATGCCATCTACATCTACAGTGCATACAGTGTCCATCTACTGTACCTTGCGTGTACAGTCTGTCGCTTCCACCTTGCCCGGGTTGAATGACGCATGGACAAAGGTGTGTACTGGAGAGAAGCCGCCAATGATCTCCAGACCTCATCTTCACAATCGTCCCAATTCATTCCAAGTCATGGACATGGGTCATATGTCAGACTTTGTTGCAGGCCGGCTTGAAGAGGGCATTGCGTTGTCCATTTCGTGACGGGGTAAGGATCTCGGCACATGCCCACCCCTACCTTACATTACTCCAACGCCCAAACACCCTCTTCTGTGTGGGAAGATGGTACTTCGTATGTTGAGGGACAAAGAGGCAGAAAGCGAAAACGAGCCATCTTTGATCTGCTCGGGGCTTGGCTCGGCTTAGCTCGTCGGACGCATGCGCATGCATGTGATGAGTGAGATTCATGGGGGCGGCTTCTTCTCCTCGTTCCCCAACGCTGGGCTGAGACAGGTCCAACATTGCTCCAGCATAATAATAATCGGACTTGCAGCATTCGAATTCATTCCTCGTACCCATCCCGCCCCTCATTGTGAGCATCCACGCCTTTTCACACCTCCAGACTCCATCGGCATCCGACTAGCACCGCGCACGAGCCTCGCTTCGCTTTCTTCCTCCAAATGACGTCTGCCTCGTGATACCAACTTTGATCTTGTGACGGACACATCAGTGGAAGAACCCACCGAGCGCGCGAAAGAAAAGACTTGCACCGCGGCTGCAACTACTTGACCCATGCGCACCACGGCAGCGACTGCGCGCTCGACCATAGACCTCCACCTACGCTCGCTAAACCCTCCGCAAAGTCCTCCGCAATGAACTACCTCCGTAGCATCGGCGGGTCCGTCTCGTCGACCTGGAATTCCCTCAACCCCGCCACCCTCTCTGGAGCCATCGACGTAATTGTAGTCGAGCAGGAGGATGGCTCGCTCGCCTGCTCTCCCTTTCACATTCGCTTTGGAAAGTTCCAGCTGCTGCGGCCGTACGAGAAAAAGGTGGAGCTCACGGTGAATGGCGAGAAACGAAATTTCCCCATGAAGGTTGGCGAGGGCGGCGAGGCCTTTTTTGTCTTTGAGACGCAGGACAGCGTGCCGGAGGCACTGCAGACCAGTCCGCCCGTGTCACCCGTATCGAGTCCCACCCTCCACGCCAGTCCGCCCGAAACACCCGCACTGCAAGAGCCAGATCCCTTTGATTTGGAACAGCCAAGCGGACTTCCTCCCAGTCCCCAATTACCTCCTCGCGGTCATGGCCGCAGCACGACCGAGGGCATTTCCTTTCCCTTGCCAAATCTCGCCCGCCGCGCCAAAAGCGATGCAGGCGAAGTCGGCCTTCTGTCCACTTCTCCACCGGAACCCTTGGCTAGGCGTGTCTCTTCTGGTGACTTCACCTCCTTCAATGAGCACGCGGCGCCAAAGCTGGAACGTCAGGCGTCCGACTCAGTCCTCCCGGTGGCCAAAGCCGCGATTGATAGCCATCTCGATACTAGGGATGGTCTCTTGGCTGCTGGTACATCCCATGTCTCACCATCACTGCACAAGGATGCGCATCAAACTAGAAACGATGGCTCGGAAACACACGCGCAGAACGAGGCGCGACTGCGGGCCATGGCCTTGTCCAAGAAGCTGTGGAGCAGCAACATCAGCAACCAAGTGACGGACTCGGGAGACCTCATGCTTGACATGGGYGCCTACAAGACCGGAAATCTAGAGGCTCTGCAGGCAGAAGGCATAGCACGCCAGCTCCTGTCGGAGGAGCTAGACGGACCGTACGACATTGGCGCACTGATCGGTGCGGACGAAAAGGGCAACATTTGGATATACAGCAGCGAAGAGGCTAAGGAGGCCGCGGACAAGCGTGCTGCTGCCGGTATTGGCAACCTCATTCCCACCGCATACGCTTCCACGGACGCTCTGTCCGATCCTGGTTATCACAGCGACGATGCGCAGAGCAATGGATCCAAGTCCGACTACATGCATAGCAGACGAGACTCCGATAGTGCCGTTGGTCTTCCTTCCCAGCCTAGCTCACCTGGAGTATCGGGCGATCCTAACAAGAACTACGCCAAAACATTGCGTCTCACGTCTGACCAGCTCAAAACGATGAATCTAAGGTCCGGCGCCAACACCATGTCCTTCACCGTCAACCGTGCGACATGCACCGCAACGTTGTGGTATTGGAGACACGATGTTCCCATTGTTATTTCAGACATTGATGGAACCATCACCAAATCTGACGTTTTAGGTCACGTTCTCAACACAATAGGCCGAGATTGGACACACGCCGGAGTCGCAAAGCTGTACACTGAGATTGCATCAAATGGCTACAACTTCCTCTATCTCACCAGCAGAAGTGTTGGACAAGCAGATACCACCCGCGCATACCTCAAAGGTGTCGTGCAAGAAGGTTTCCGACTTCCTCCTGGACCCGTCATCCTCAGCCCGGACAGAACCATTGCCGCGCTGAGGCGAGAGGTTTACCTGCGTAAGCCAGAGATTTTCAAAATGGCATGTCTTAGAGACATCATGGCTCTCTTTGCCGGTCATGGCGGAGCGAACAATGTCACCGAGACTGCTGTGGAAGCTGGACTAAAGCCATTGCCTCCTGGTCTTGGAACGGGCAAGGGTAAAAGTGGAAGCCCATTCTATGCTGGCTTCGGGAATCGGTTGACGGACGCGCTAAGTTATCGGAGTGTCAWCATTCCGAGCATTCGGATCTTCACCATCAACTCCAACTCAGAGATCTCTCTAGACTTGCTAAGTCTGAATAACTACAAAACTGCATATAGCACTATGCGAGAGATTGTTGATCATTACTTTCCACCTGTTGGGCTACTGGTCAAAGGCGGTGGGGAAGAGTTCACAGACTTCAACTACTGGAGAGACAAGCCGCTGGACATTGCAGACTTCACCGATTCCGAAGATGAGGATGCTCCGATCGATGCCGCTTTAAATCGTCTCAACAAAGTGGATACACGAGGCGAAGGCAGCGTACTTAGTGAGGACGAGATGGGCGACAGTCTGTATGCCACTGATGCGGGACGGCCAAGTCTAGATCAATCTGTTGCCGAGAGCTTTGCGGATGACTACGACGGCGAGCAGGATCTCCGAGATTCAATGTTGCAATCCGAGTACGAAGACGAAGCGGAAGGCTACGAGGATGAGGAATCTGATCTTGAAGACGACGAGGATGGTGGGATTGAGCTCGAGGATTCGAGGGGTGGCGCACACTCTCCTGTTGCCCCCAGAACACCACAGCTCAGCCCTGCCAAGCTGGAGGAACCCCGTACGCCAAGATCTGCAGTAGAAATTGACAGCCCGAGTCGCCTAGGTCGTGTAAAGGACAAGGTCGCTGGTGGACTAGGATTCGGGGAGGGATGGAAGAAGTGACATGAGAGGAACTTGGTCATTCATTGTTTGGTGCTGCGATTCAGCGGGATTGGGATTCTGTATAATGACTGTATTATATAGCATGGTGAATGGACCTGTAGAGCCTGGCTTCATTCTTTTGGACACACTGCTCTGAACGACCCATCTGACCTTTTTTCAATGGTTGCGCATTGTAACAAAGTATGTGAGAGTATTGTGCGTGGTACGCAATGGGGATTAGGCTCAGGAGCGAAATGTTAGCGATGAGAGCAGCTCTCTCACAACACGCACCGTGAGCTCTCGATCGGCGAGACGTCCATCAAATCGCTGGAATCCGCTGGAATAGCTCCGTGAACACTCTCGACCACCGAGACGTCCATTGGACCACTGAGACCCTCTGGGGCGACGTGGTGAGCATCCCCCGGGCGAGACATCGTCCGAACCGATGGGCTCCACGTTAGGATGCTCAAAATCGTCTTTCAGAGAGAGATCGGGCTCGGGTATAATTCTACCAGATGATCTCGCTGGTATTGCTTGTCTCTGGAACTGATTGACTTCTGAAGATAGATGAGCTCCGGGGTGCTACGCGCTATTCATCTCAACATGAAGGACTGTACTCGCAAGTCGTAGAGCTCAGGGTTCCGGTAGATGACATTATCTTGAATAGAATGGCATCTGCTTCGACAGAGTAAAAGGACACGCTTCGCTGAACAGACCTGCACGCCTACTCAATCACCCCTTCCTACAACGCACGCACAATGATCATGCCTGAATTGGTCGATGCTTGGCTCGGCTGCGAACTTCGATGCATCGATGCAGATAGACGATGATGGAAGAGCTCATGATGCACATGTTGGACGGCGTGCGGAGAAAGGTGAGAGGGGTGGCGACTGCAGGTGAGGTTGCATCTCGCAGCTATTGCCTTCTTCGTATCTCCTAACTCCTGCGCTGAGATTCTGGGGCGAGTCTCGGCCGTTATCCGGACATTTCTTCGTAGGTACGTCGTCTGTGTTGTTCCATCTCTTCAACCATTCACGAAGGCGGGACAGCATGATCCATGATTGGCACTCTGATGTTCTGCGTGTTCGAGATGTTTGTTGGTGGTAGCATCTTGCATTCTGTTCTTGAAGATAACAACGGAGTATGCCTCAATAAGGTACAGTTTCAGATGGAAGATTCTATGGAGATTTCGATCTATGGTTCGCTTACCAAAAACTGCGGGTCCACGCCATCGAACCATGTGGCCGCATTGTGGCGGACCATGTGGCGGACCTTCAACTCAGCTCCCCGAATCGCCGGCAGTTACAAACTCAGAAAGCTTGAAGACGTTCGTGTGGGAACACTGGACGACTTCCGCTAGAAATGGCATTTCCTCCTTCATCAACGTGATGCATAATCATACATTYCCAGTGCAGGGGGACATAGTCAAGGCTAATCAGCGCCAAGAGGGCGATGCACCCATCAGTTGCCCCACTTCGGTAGCCATACGCGGTCGAAAGACCTTCCGTTGTCAAGCCCACATCACACTACCTCAAAACGCCCCGCATCTTCCTGGTCAAGTGTTACCAAGATAACAAGCGTGTATAAAACATCTGGAGAGGTAGATCGGCGCTTTTCTTTCGTCCTGTTTCAATCTCCTACAAACACAAAACACCGCAGTCATGTCTCCATCAAAGGTCTCCACCATCAAGTTTGACGAGTTCAGCAACATCATCAATGGACAGCAGCGTTCTGGAAAGAACCAACACTACGGTGTCAACCCAGTCACTGGGGAGAAGCTGTGGTCTGTTCCAATCGGTTCGCAACAAGATGTAGACGAGGCTGTTGAGGTTGCCCAGAAGGCCTTTGAGTCGTTTCGCAACACATCGCTTGCGGAGAGGAAAGAGTTGATTTCCAAGTTGAAGGATACTCTTTTGGAGYACGCTGATGACATGACCGAGCTGCTGTGTGCTGAGACCGGCAAGCCTGTATGAACACCCATGAACAATGCCAACGATGATGACATGTGCTGACAATTCCTAGAAAGCCATTGCTGAAATGGAGACCAAGGGCGGTGCAGCAGGCTGGTGTGATTGGCATCAATCCCTCGAGATCCCCGAGGAGACGATGGATGATGGCGAGAAGACCATCACCACCCGTTACACACCTCTCGGGGTTGTCGGCGCCATCTGCCCATGGGTCAGTACTATACCCTGCCCACTCTACAGTTCGGCCACTTGCTAACAATTGGCAGAACTTTCCAATTGTCCTTTCTCTGGGCAAGCTGCTCCCTGCTGTCCTGGCTGGTAACACCATTATCATCAAGCCCAGCCCATACACCCCTTACACCACACTTAAGATGGTAGAGATTGCTCAGACCGTCTTCCCACCAGGTGTGGTTCAGGCCATCGGTGGCGATGACGCCCTTGGCCCAATGCTCACGGCTCACCCTGGCATCGCCAAGATCTCTTTCACCGGCTCCATCCCCACGGGCAAGAAGATCATGGCTGCATGTGCCAACACACTCAAGCGTGTAACTCTCGAGCTTGGTGGTAACGATGCGGCCATCGTTCTTCCCGATGTCGACGTCAAGGCTGTCGCTCCTCAGCTCGTGATGGGTGCTTTCCAGAACTCTGGCCAGGTCTGTGTCGCCACCAAGCGTATCTACATCCACAAGGACATCTATCAGGAGACTCTCGCGGCTATGGTCGAGTTCACCAAGTCCATGACTGTTGGTGCTCCAGCTGATGGCGCCCACCTCGGCCCAATCCAGAACCAGATGCAGTTCGAGAAGGTCAAGAGCTTCTTCGCCGACACCAAGGTAAATGACAATTCAACAATAAATGAATATCGCTAACCCTCTTCACAGAGCAATGGCTACAAATTTGCCGTTGGTGAGCCAGATGTTTCCTCCAGCAAGGGCTTCTTCATCCAGCCAACCATCATCGACAACCCGCCAAATGACAGCATGATCATCCAGGAAGAGCCATTCGGTCCCATCGTCCCAACTCAGCCATGGGACGACGAGGAGGAGGTCATCAAGCGTGCCAACGCCAGCAAAGCCGGTCTCGGTGCCTGCGTATGGGGCAAGGATGTCGCCCGCGCTGAGAGCATCGGCAAGCGCTTGGAAGCTGGCTCTGTCTTCATCAACTCCTTTGAGAAGCCAACACCACAAGCCTTCTTTGGTGGACACAAGGAATCTGGTATTGGCGGAGAGTGGGGCAAGGAGGGCCTCAAGGCCTACCTCAATGCTCACGTTATGCACACTTACAAGGCATAAATGTAAGAGGTCGACGACGGCTGATGTATGGTTACGGTTGAGAGTCTGTGTAGATATCCCAGTTGAATGAATTCGTTTACGGCCGCTGAAGAAAATCTCATGGTGAATGTTGTTGTTGCTGTCAACACCGTGTTGATTCATCATCGAGTGAAGTGAATGGCTTAGCGCGAACTTCCATTTATGAATCGCGCTAGTGCCCTTCACACGATCATCGCTGTCACTCCGTTTCATTGCTTTCTCTGATGAAGACATAGTAGTGGCAGCAATGGCCTCTTTACCAACCAATCCCACATCTTCGGCCAGCCAGGTTCCCGTCGTCCCGAATCCAAAGCGCTCGCCGCTTCCACTCTCCTCCAGCCAGGAATCTCAAGTCCGAGAGCTCTACTTCAAGCGCGTACGGACAAAATGCGCAGATGAGGTCAGAGGTACAATATATACGAAGCCGCAATCCCAATTCTGAAGATGCATGAGCTCACCAATCATTCATGAATGTGTAGATTTTGCAGCGTGCTGTACCTCCCGGACTTTCACAGCGACTTTCATGTGCCGCGCACAGCAAAAGGCGATGAACACCTGTATGATGCAATACGCCACGCAAGCAGAGMACGATGCTGCGAGARAGGAATGGTTTGCAACGATTGATAAGCGACGAGAGGAGCGGGAGCAGAAGGAGGCAAAGCGGATTGAAGATGAGAAGTTTTGGAGGGAGTGGTGGGATAAGGATTTGGCGAAGAAGCCTGGTGAAAATAGGGAAAAGAAGGCGTAAGATAATTCGGATGGGTCAGAGCGAGTTCTTGGGTGTTGGTTACAGCGCGGCGTTCGGGATGATGGATATATGGGCACATGGAAGATGGCGTTTACTACTGGACTTGGGCCTTGACATACGACACGGTTTCTCATTACAGATGGTCTGGATTCTGTTCCCTCCGCTTATGGACTGTATTATACATCGAGCGTACCGGATAAGAGAACGGCAACAGACGTCGAGCTAAAACGCCTGACCAACCTCTGGTAGCGGCGGACCATTCCTGACCTCCAACATCTCCGGCTCCGCAATTACTGAACGCGCGATCCCAGCTCGCGCTTCCTGTAGCTCTCTCTGTCTTGCCGGACTCTCTCGCGTCATGTAGCTCGGTGGGGACCCCTCCTCATAGGTCGGCGAAGGCATCACCTCTCGATCCGAACTCGTTGGAGACGGCACCCAGTGCAGGAGATCGGGATCCGCGCGCACACTGCCCCTCCAGCGACCATACGCAGGCGGAGGATTCGGAATGGTATCAACTTCTTTATCCCAAAGATGAGACGAGTGATCTGCTCCTGTGGTGGGTTGAGCAACATTCTCGTCTGCTAGCACGTCATCGGCTATAACGTGCACCTGGATAGGTGTGGGTGGCATAAAAGCTCCTCTTGCATCGGTCGTAAGCTTCGGCAAAGGATGAATTTGTAGATGCCGTGGACCATGCTGTCGGCGTCTTTGTCCGTGCCTGGAGACCGAGACGAATGTAGGCACATCTCTTGATCGACTCCTGGCAGCTAGACAAAGTCGCAGAGCGGCATGTGCGAATACGATCGTAGCTAGCAGAATTGCCAGAATAAATAGGACGTGGAAAGTTGTGCTGATTCCAGATGCTGTGGTGGCGATTGAGACGTCTACATATGAGGTTAGCTGTACCCAGCACTCTTCATGCAAGCCAGACGATACTTACAGGTTGCAACTAACCCAGCTAACAAGACTGCGGCCAGCACGCACAGCAAAGCTCTTGAGCACGCAGCCTTTCGTGCTATGCGTCTGTGCTTCGCCCGCTTCCGGCTATGTTGTTGTCTTGACCGCGTCTTTTGTAGGGTTAGACTTTCCATCGATGGGTCACTGAGGTCTGGATGATTGATGGCGGCCACTGCTCTTGTGTTGAAAAGTGTTGATTGGTGATTCATCTGCTGCAATCGCTGCAGACCTGCTGCTGGAGGATCTGCGACGACCGTCTCGTCATGCACCGATAACATGCCCGAGTTCGAGGGGCTCGGCAAGACTTGTCCTCGATGCACCTCATAGCGAATGGGTGAGTGCAGTGACTCTGTTCGTCCTTCCTGATTGGCAAGTTGTCGATGCGTTGGTGTTGTTGGCGAGCTGGCGACAGACCCAAAGATAGATGCTCTGAGTAGATTCCGTACATTGCCTTGGACGCGCGAGAGTCGGGATGGTCGCTCGTCTTCCAGGATCCCAGCCTCCAGCGTACTCGCATCTGGTAGTGGGGAGTTCATGGTGTCGTTGAGCTCTTCGACCTTTGGCTTGAAGTAGGTRACCATGAAGTACGCCAGGAAGATACAATACACAACAATCAAGACGACCCGTTCGTCCTCACGAGACAAAATATAAGATGAGAGAAGGAGAAGTAGAAATCGGAAAGCAAGGAACACCACAATCAAGATAAACAACAATACTCATCTTGAAGACCATCTGCGCGAACCTGCAGCGTGGTGCCTTACAGCGACGCTCGAACGCTTCAGGCCGACGCGCAGTACAAGCAGGGCCTATCGTTGGCACAACTCAAGGGATGCAGCAGACACTCCATCTCAGCGTTGCACAAGAAAGGTGCACCGGCGTTCTCTCCCCGCAAGGCGTAATGGCCGTCGACCGACCGCAAGCTGCATCTCGGTAGGCTGATGGCGGACGCTCTAAGGGCTGCTTGTGGTAAATGTTTCATATGTAGGCTGCTGGGAGTGGTGTGAACGAAGGAGATCCATCCTACTTTTGGATTTCTCGGGAGCGTTTCAGGATTTGGCGCTGGCCAATTAGAGTGGCTGAACGCTAGTTTTCTCAAAAGCTTCTGACAGATGTAACGCCAAAGATGTGTTTGGAAGAGGGTGTAGGTAGTCGGGACGCGACGGTGACATCCGTTCGCTCAGCCAATGGTCTGATGGATTGGACAATGGCTTGTGTAGCTGGCTATGTTTCACTTGGAAGCTCCATGAAATCGGTATCAACAGAAAGCTCATCAGGCTGGCTGCAAAATGCACGCTCGCTGATCGTTAAGTTGGAGCATGGACAATGTACGTGACGGGACTTCGCTTCAATACATTTCGCGGATTTTGAGCAAGCTCCTGCGGCGCTTGTTGGTGCTGGATGATCCTCTCATCTCAAGCCGTCTTGTATGATCTTGCTTGCACCCGCAAAACCTTCTTTGCATTGCGTTCTTGCCAACCCGAATAGGTTTTGGTACCGAGACCGGCTCCGAGTTGTACAAATCTCGCTTTCATTCGTCCCTTGCTCAAACCATAGCGTGGGGAGCTCACGCCGGAGACTTTCTAGCCCTCGTCCAAGGGGCCATGATCATGGTAGTCAAAGCTTCCAAAGCCTGCTGGACCACTCCGATGCGTATCTGCCTACGATAGCTGTCACCCTATCTATCAAGGCAATTCCCCCAGAAGAAGAGTTCTGTCTGTGCTTGCGGATAGCACTGCGAGCGGGTTAGTAATAACGGACGGACGCACAATCAAAAACTAGCTTACCCATAGAGCCATCTGGCGAGATCCGCACATCGTTGACCGTTCCCTTGTGTCCAGGTAACTTATGCAGCATCTTGCCGCTCTTGGTTTCCCAAATTGTGGCTGAGCCATCCCCTCCTCCGGCTGCAATGCGCGCTCCCTCGGCATCAAAGGAAGCGCGGATGAGGTTCTTTTCCAACCCGACTTGCGCTCCATCAAACACCTTGATCGCCCGGTCTGTTGGCGCAAAAGGTCGAATATCCCAGGTGCGTACAGTAGAGTCATGCGAATTGGAGAGGAGTGACTGCGAATCCGGCGAGATGGCTAGCGAGGTGATGGTGTCGGTGTGTCCTGTGAGCGAGTAGGACACTTTCTTCATACGCAAGTCCCAAGCCTTGATCTCGTTGTCAATGCTCCCGCTGAACAGCTCATTGCCCGCCTCAGCCAAGCAGACGGCGGTGACAGGGAAGGATGTTTCGATGTAGTCGATGGCGGCTTTGGACCTGGGGTCCCAAATCGAGATGGAACCGTCATCACTCCCACTTACCAGAAATTCCTCGCCGCGTTTGCTGACATCCAGACAATTGATAATCTCCTCATGACCGACATGCCTCCGTATCCTCTCGCCAGTCTCTACTTGCCAGCTCGCAACATGCTTGTCTGCGCTTGCTGTGTAGACAACCTGACTATCTCTTGACCACTGCAGATCAAGAATCGCACTTTTGTGTCCCGTCATCATGCCATAGTTGGCGCACTCGCCAGTCGTGTTCCAGAGAAGGATGTTGCGGTCCATGCCAGCGGATGCGACATGTACGCCAGTAGGGTTGAAGCGAGCGGTGTAGACCTCCCCCGAATGACCGCTGAGCTCCATGACGGATGCCGGCAAGCCTGCAGCTCCATGTCCCTAGATCGTGCCATACTGATCAGTGCCTGTACTTTTATACACCGCTTTAGCTCTGCTTCGGGTGCCAGAGGTCGCTCCTGGGCCACTTACCCCTTGTATGAGCGCACCGCCGTTTGACTTTGTGAGAGCATTGCCATTGAGTTCTGCGCCTGATCTCTGTCTCTTAACTAATTGGCTGCTGCCAAACGACTCTGCCGCTGCACGTTTTTCGCCAGACATGATTGTATGCGTTTGGGAGATTCCACCGAAATCCCGGTCGTGTATCGAAGGGTGTTGCGATTCGTCTTAGGCAGGAACGGTGCGAGAGCGAAGTGCTTGCGGCTTCGTAGCAAATTCGTTGGTAAGGTGCATGTTGTGAAGTCTTTCCTTTAGGATTGACATTGACATGGATGGAATTGAACGCTCGGTCCACCAAGGTTTGTGGACCCTCGGGCACTGACCTACCTACTTGCCTACCTACATGACCAGCTCCGACTCCAACCCCGTGTTCTCGATCAACAACATTCGAAGGGTTGGCGACGGCATGAAGTGAAATTGATTGCCACAGCGTCTGTATCCAAGACGCACCCAAGCAGCAGCAATCATGACGTCCAAGGCTGCCCGTCTAGGAGAAGAGTGAGCATGGACACGCGATACGATTGCGCGGACAAGCTGACAGCATGATGCAGAGTGTGGAAGTAAGAAGCATCGACGAGGGATTTGCACAGTCTCTAATCTCGTTATAAGATCCCGAGTCGACAAGATCAACGCCGAGGTCGTCACCCTAACATATGGCACCATTGTCGCCCAGCTCTGCCGCGACTTGACGGTACCCAGCACCGCGAACAAGACCGACTATGCCGCCGTGAATCAAGAGCTACATCGTATGGGATACAACATGGGGTTGCGCCTGATTGAGGACTTTCTGGCCAAGTCCAATACAGGCTCGTGCTCCAASTTTCGTGAGACGGMTGAGATCATCTCCAAGGTTGGCTTCAAGATTTTCATGAACATCACACCCGCGATTACGAATTGGAGCCAGGATGGCAAGGCGTTCAGCTTGGTGTTTGAAGAGAACCCGCTCACCGATTTCGTGGAGTTGCCTGACGATGGACGAGCGCAAGACGAGCTGTGGTATAGCAACATCTTGTGTGGGGTGATTCGGGGAACGCTAGAAATGGTATGTTGTTTAGCGCGATGAGCATATGGGAGGAGTTGCGACCAGGCTGATCGCGRCGACAGGTGCAAATGCAGGCTGAGGCGCACTTTGTCAGCGATATTCTGCGTGGGGACGATACGACAGAGATGCGGGTCACATTGGTACGGTACATCGAAGACGAGATGCCGCCAGATGATGAATGAATAACGACCGACGCAACGAGCCTGATCAAATGTGCGATCTTCGACCTTGTCGCTTGATCTGTCATCATCCCATTAGCATGGCTCGGATGTAGGAACAACGACGGCAACCAAGCAAGGAGCTTTGGCGCAGTCTCACAGAAGGCAATTACAGAAGCTTTCGGTTCTGGTCTATAATCGGCTGAWGTGAATTGAAGAAAGCCGTATGGACTTGCAGTGGATCACATACAGCGACTGATGTTCCCACATTCTCTCTGTCAAAATTCACAAAGAAGGTTTGCACTGCCGGTGCTGAAGGACCAAAACCCAAAGTGTCGGGACGACGATCCAGAGATCTTTCTCGGTACTTGACTGTTTCTACTTCTTCTACAGGGAGTCTCACTGTCAACCTACACGGATCTTTACAGTGTGGGAATTCACTATACACAAAGACAGAAAGCAAGAAAAATTTCTGAATTCGTGGGCGGTGAGGAATTAAGTGGTCGAATCAGAGCAGTATCATGTGGTCAGGAACAACGCATTGCCGCACAMCGTACGGTGATGGTGGGAGGCGGTGTCGACAACATTATTGCGGCGCTTCACATCGGGAGGTCAATACGCACTGGACTGAAACAGAGCACGCAGCGTAGATCATAGTGTAGAGCGGGTATTTTACCACGTAACAATACCTTCGCGGGTGGAAAGGAGAGCTGCTTGTACTTCAATCTGTTTTGCGCATGCAGTTCTCATCACTAGCAAATGGTGAGAGCGGCACACTATAGATCACGTTCCCATTTGCGACCACCATCCTTCCAGCCTACCATAGCTTCAACCACCACTCCACGTCGCGGCCTCGGGACTTTCATCGCGTTGCCTTATCCCACTTCGTTTTGACCATCAGCACGGCCAAACTTGTTGTTGTTGTCGTTGTTACTTGTCGGACATATAGAGCGTAAAACGCACCACAGCCAGAGTACCTGGTTCGAGCTTCGATACGTCTGTCCTAGCGCCCTGATCTGACAACCCGCACCGGCGGCGCATCCTACTTCCGCTTCGACTACCTGCACCTTGTGAGCGACAGTCCCTCGACGACGACGACGACGACGACGACGACGTCGCCACCGCCGTCAACACAACGCGTTATCGGCCGCGAGAGCAGTCAGAACCGCACGGCGCACGACGAGAGCGGACCTGGCGTGAAACCATTCTAGCTTTCCAGCCTCTCCACTCCTTCCCTTCCCGGAACTCAACAACCACCTCTTCGCACCAGACCGTCTCGCATCGTGCGACGAGGCTTCATCGCGATACCGCCGACTCGATCTTGCCGCTGTGACTGCGACGGCGACGTGCGAGTTCGCACGCACCCCCTACAAGTCATTCGCGCGCGCTGTCGGAACACGAACCTCGCCCTTCACCTCACGCATCGCGCGTGAATCGGTTGCAGCATGAGCCAACAGCACCCTATGGCCGGTGGTATGGGTGGTCCAGTCGGAAATGTCGGGACGCCCACCAACTCTGCGACACTCTATTCACCCGAGGCGATCATTAAGAAGCTGAACACGCACATTTACGAGTACCTGTTGTGCAATGGACACTACGATTCTGCCCGGGCCTTCTACAAGGACTTGCCCATCGAGGAAATCACCAAGCAGTCTCCGAACCAACACCAGAATGGTGCGGACGGCATGGAAGTCGACAGCAAGGAGCTCCCAGGCGTCCAAAAGCGGCCCAGCGACCTCCCAGCACCCGTCAGCATGTCGCACGCAGACAGCCCTTTCCTGCAAGACTGGTGGTGTCAGTTCTGGGAGATATTCCACGGCAATCGCCAACGAGGCAAGCAGACTGTTTTGGGCTACGTTGGTCAGCAACGTGTAGCGCAAAAGGCGCGCACAGGCATGCTCGTGGATCCGAATGGAATGCAGCGTGGTTATAACATGATGAACAACGGCATGCCGGGCGGCGATATGCGACAGGCCGTGCTGAAGAACGGAATGTAGGTTGATGCGCGCCGACCATTTGACGATGCGATAAACGATGCTAATTCACAACTCACAGGTCGYCGGCCCAGCAGCAGGCGCAGCTCCAGAGCATGAAGATGAGGACTGGTCAAGCTCAGGGCAACCAGATGCAGAGCAGCCAGATGGAGCGATCGAGCTCACAAATGGAAATGAGCGGACCACGGTCTGGGTCACCCAGTAATGGCGATGCTCCATCGCCGAAACGAGCAAGACTCGATGGCAACATGCCGCAAATGCCGCAAGCTCGACCCGGCCAGCAAGGCCAGATGCCAGCAGGCAGCCAGGTGGGTCTCCCTCCCTACTCCCCACCTCAATTGAAATMCTCCCTGCACAGACACGCGAATCGCCCGTCAACTGCAAATTCATTCCCCCGTCAATGCACATGAACAGCTTTCAGACTGTCCGCACAACCCACTAACACTCAGGCAAAGTCTGTGGAGGTCTACTCGCAAGCTATACAGCAACAGATGCAGGCCGCTATGCAAAGAACGAATTCTAACACGAACAAGGGCATGCCTCAAAACCCCCAAATGGGCCCCGGCGGCGCACAGTCAAGTCCCATGAGCCAGCAAGGCCTCGACGGTAACTCTGGAGAATTCTATGCAAATCAGAGAATGGGCATGCCGCAGAATGGCGTTGCCGTAGCCGCCCCTGGCCAGCAAGGAGCAAATAACGGAAACGGCAATCACGCGCTGCAAGACTACCAAATGCAACTGATGCTTCTCGAACAGCAGAACAAGAAGCGTCTGCTCATGGCTCGGCAAGAACAGGACAGTATGGCACACCCAAGTGGGCCCAATGGCGCCGCATTTCAGCCTGGCATGTCGCCATCGAATAGAGCCGGAGATCCATCTCCGAACCCAAATGAAATGCAACGCGGAACGCCCAACATCAAAAAAGCCGGCATGTCACCCCCGAATGGTGACATGACGGGCCGTGGATCGCCCGCGCCCAATATGATGGACCCCGCCGTGCGCCAACAGATGATGGCAATGGGTCCGAACGGGCAGCCGCTCATGCGACCGCCACCTTCGTCCCACCCAGCGATGGGTGCTCAAATGACACAGCAACAGATGGAGTACATGCAACGTTCCGGCCAAATGATGCAAAATGGCGGCGGTTGGCAAGGTGGACCGCAGCCACCGCATGGGATGATGCCTCAGCCTGGCCAGCAGCCGAACATGACACCCCGTCAAGGTAACATGCCTCCACCGCCGGCGCCTCCGGTTGCGAATCCAGGCGGAACTCAGCCAAGTAGCCCAGCCCAGCAACCTCAGCCGCCCACGCCGAGCCAAGCTAATAAGCCCAAGCCTGGAGGCAAAAAAGATAATAAAAAGGTTGGTGCCACCCCATGCAGTGAGTCGTCGCGTTGTACTAATGATCGCAGGTTGGCAATAAGAAGGGAGCGGCTGCGGCCAGCAATGAGAATGCTGATGCTCCTCCTACGCCAACTCCGCCTCCTCCGGTCACTCCGAACAATGCTGCATCGTTCAATCAGAACAAGAATCTGCAGATGCAAAACGGCCAACCTGGACCCGGTGGTCAGCAAAATCATAATGGAAACCAGGTGCAGGCCCCAGCACCCGACATGGGCATGGGCGCTCCCTTTGGTGACCTTGGTGGCGATTCACAGTTCCCCACCATGGACTTTGCCGCTCTGGACAGCGGTGATGTACTCGATAACTTCGACTTTGACAGCTTCCTCAACAACAATGATGACTCTGGGCTTGGATTTGATGCCAACTTTGCCTTTGGTGGGGATGCGTCTATAGAGACTGACATCGGCGGGAACTAGGCGAAACCTCCCATTGTCGAGTCAGAAATGGTGAACAGTGCTGTTGCCGAGAATGACCAGTTCGTTCTGGCCCGGAGGCCAGCCTGTCATGCCCCGGCCAGAGAGCACGAGAATGGGACATCATCCTTATTTTCTGGTCGCACACAACACTGACGACCCCCATACGRAAATTGAGCACAGCAACCACACCACTCGTCTGACACAAAATGACTCTTCTCTTGATGAGTACTTTGGACCTGGATCCCCTCCAATTGGTTCAAGTCAAACTGCTTGAGATCGTGGAAGTGCGGTGCAAGGCTCGTTTAATAACGGTGCTATTCCACAACTCCTCGGGCCATCCCTTGGAACGACACTTCGGCCCGTGGCCACTCAAACAGACATATACACTCATTGCCAGTTTCGCGAATCTCAGATATCCACGAGGATTCGATTGTCCGACGACGCGCATTACTGCGATGGGCTACTCTCGCTACATGATCGGTCTTCTTTTTGTTCATTGTGCGGTTGATCGTTTGGTTTACCTGTTCCGCTCTCTAGTCGACAGCGGGAAGCGGTCTGGCGCGCTCGGTAATCTGCGTCCTTGCAATCTACCATCGCTATGATTGCGGCGTTTCACAGGTCTTGGATTTTTCAACGTCGGCGGGGAACTCTTCTTGAATGAAGTGCTACTGTATCTCTTTCGTGGCGATTTTCATCAGGCACGATATTTATATTTGACTTTTGTGAATGGACAGAGACGTTTTATTCTTTGTTCTCGTTATCTTTCTCTTGTGGTGAAGTTAGCATGTCGCTGATTGCGTACATGCGCAAAAGCGTAGGGCTGAGGATAACCATGGTTCATGACTCATGTTAGCGCAGCTAGTGAGTGAATGATCTTTAAGCATATCTGACTCTTGTCGATCACCTTTGCTAATTTTGACATGGGAACAAGGCAGAGCAAGTCTCGATAGCATTTTCTTGCTTCACTTGATGTCCAAACGCCGTTTACTTGTCCGGCTCGACTACGGAGGCATGGTCTTTTGCTGTCGGGAAGGCTGGACACCTCCCGCCAGCTGATGACTGATTGTGATTGATCAATTTTGAATTAGAGGCATTGAGGACATACGCATGGCTTTACCTTTCCATTGGTTTCTCAACGGTACAATAAAGCATCTCGATCATGGTGGTCACAGAGAGAGATGTCTCGGCTATTTCGAACATCCACGGCGTTACCCCTTTTGCTGGAGTCGTCGATGATATCCATACGAAAGAGTTCCCTCTGGATGGAAACCCAATATTCCTACTTTATGTAACGGCGCCGATGCGATGATGCTTCCGCTTCGCTATTCGATTGGAAACAATTTCATGTGAAAACTTCACGGTGTGCTTTTGTTATGCATTCTTGTTGTGATGAGCAGTGGTCAGATTCCAAAATGAGTGTCAATCCACCTATTCCTGCCTCCACGACGCAAAAGATCAAAGTGGAACACGATACCCTCGTGGTAAGAGTAGGAAACGTGTACCGTAAGAGATGCAGACTACTTGAAGTCAGTGTGACACTACCCCAACCCTAACACAACCCTAACCAACTCAACATTTAGTCGAGGACTGAGCGTTGAGACGCGTATTAGCAAGACATCATCAATACCGCTCTCCATTCTCTGATGCAATGAATCACGAAGTTGCAACGAGCGATGTAGCCGGCCGCCCGTTGAGAGCAAGGCCGTCGGACGATCTGCAGGGCTCAGCCTTTGCCATGCTGATGAACGCCTTCGATTTCCAAACGACTCACATCGAGTAAAAAAGCCCGATAACACAACGCTCTAAGCGTATCTAGCACAAATCGCCCCTTTCAGCCAGAGCCTTCGATGAGGCTCGCTCAACACAGTGAAGGAAGGATGGAACTGACTGCTCATAAAGTCTTCTCTACGTCACAATTTCGGCTTTGTCATTGTTTACCGACACATGTCGTCGAAACTGCCGCTCGTTGCAAAGGAGGGAGGTCGATGACTAGAGATTCAGCCCTGAAAACTACTCCCATCTCAAGTCCCCCGCGTTGAGCCAGTGACAACCGAGCACCTCGCTGTGCAAGTCTATGCAGCAGCCTTCTCATAAGACCTCATGTTCGCGACAAGATGCCTACCAACAGACCATGATGAGAATCCTGGGATTGTAGCCGCGGCTCGTAGCAGGGTGAAACAGAGTACGTTGAGAAGTATCGAGGACATTCTAAAGACCCAAGATTTCATTGCTTCTCTCCATCACTCGCCGCTGACCTTCTGTCAGACCTGGTTCGGAGAGGTTCCACGCTGAAAGTCCAAATGCTCGCATACCAGCCTCCGGATCAGCGTTCCTCACATCTTCGATTCCAGGACGTCCTATGTGGTTGGACTCCCCGATGCCGCCACCAAAATCTGGACATGGTGTGCCCTGTAGGAAAGCCTCACGTTGACGTGCCACGAACTTTGCGTTCGACTCTGTGAGTGGGCAGGCTGGAATGTACCTAGAAGTGCAAGACGAGAAGATTAGCAACGGTGGATTCAGATGGTCTCAATGTCCGTCGTCCTCCATCGCCTGACTTACATGACGCTGCTATCGTGTTGTCCGGCATGTAATTTATCCACGGCATGGATAGTATCACAGTGCCAGCTCACATAGTCACCCGGACGGACTCGAGGTACATGTACCATTGAACTAGGCAGATTTAGGTGTGGATGTAGCAGCGCCGAGAGCTCCTGTCCGTGACCTAGTGAAGCTCCATGGAGCCAGGAGTCCTGCTCTGGACTCAGCACCCAGTTGTCTGGGGCCAGGAAAGCCTCCTCGTAGGTTTCCGCGGTTGGATCTTGGGCTGCCTTTCTCGGAGAGAAAAATGGCCGCAGCAAATAGTATGCGGTCGCCCGCGAGAGCAGCGGATTTACGAGTAATGTGCCTTCAGAAGGACCGGTATTGCTCAGTGACAGCCAGCCTTGGAAGGAGCGGAACATGGAGCAAGCGCCAACACCTGAATACAAGTCCGAGTTGACATTGAGACGGCAGCTGGACTCCCATGGATCATACTCCTCCCACCTGCCTTTCCAGATGGCATCGTAGACGCCTCCACGTCCTCCGTAACCCTCCGACTCCCATCTTTCACACGATCCTCCATCAACGTGTGGCCCTAGAGCAAATTTGGCATCGCCGGGCATACGCATTCGGAGACGGTCAGCGTATATCATAGGATGGCTGGACGAGATGAGGGCAGAAGGATCACGCGAATGCCAAAACTCCAAGAGAAATCGCTGGGCTCTGAGTAGGTTGGGATGAGAGCGAGCCTTAATCTGAGATGGCGACCAGTATAGCTCGTATACCTGTGGATTGTCGCTGGGAAACGCCTTTGTTTGGGGATTAGCCTCGAGACTGGGGTGTGGTGGTCAGCCATTTTCCACCAGCAGCATTTTCCGTGAAATGACTTACTACGCCCTCAACTCCGTCTTCATAGCAAGTRCCTCGTGCTCCGGGACCACATTTCTGATAACAGCAACGCCTCTTTTCTTGTGCTCTGCTCTGAACTCTTCGCTGGCATTGTCAATGTCGCTGAAATCTATTTGCGGAATGATCTCTGGCCCTTTCTCCGCAATCAGAGGAATCTCCTCGCGTAGAGATGTCAATAATCGATTCCAGGACTCGTGAAGAGCTTCTTTGTTGCCTGCAATTAAACGCGACTTGACGTCTGCGAATCTTGGCGGTAGCTTCTCAAACTGCAAGCCCGAAAGTGAAGCAAAAGCATCAGAGATATCTCCCTCTCTTTTCTGAGGGGCCGAAGTGCTTGCTGCACGCCTGATAGTGGGTGAAGTTGTGCTGATGAACTTGAGAGCTTGTCTCRCCCGAATGACAGGAAGCAGGGCGGACATGGTCAAGATGAAGTGGATGGAAGTTCGAAAGGAAACTGAGATATTCACCTATGTCAGAATGGCGAGGATCGCACGTCTTATCAATGCTCCGTCTAACGGGACCGTCAGCACTATGAGCGGCCGCCGACACCGATGCTGTGTACTGTAAAGATTTGATCGTGGCAGGTGTGGAAATGGTAGCGGAATGTCGGAGGTCTAGCTTCTTTGGCAAGAGCGCCGCCCGTCTCTATGCGGCTTAGTGCGACAAACTCAAACTCACCTTCCACCCTCATGCAAAACATCAGTACAGCATTCGGGAGCACTGTAGCTGTCAGGGCATGACATGATCCGGCATCTATATCTTCAATATGCCGTCCGCGTGTATGGCGGTGGCGTCAACATGTGTGCCCTGCCTCACCGGCACGCGCTTCGCTTTCCGAACCATGCGATGCAAGCGACATACCTTATGCAAGCGAGATAGCGGTACCGCAGCGAACCGAGATCGGATAATATAAGCTATTCTACCGGACTCCTTAAACGAACCTCATCCCATCTTGTGCTACATGGGATCAGCACCTCCGCATCTGTTTAGCCTAGCGAGTCTTGACATATCTGATATAAGGATCGTTGATTTCGGGTGGAGCTTGAGAAGACAAGAAACCTTTGCAGCGTACGCTCCATGGTCAAGATGGCACTCCCGAAAGATTTTCTGTGGGGATTTGCGACTGCCAGCTACCAGATCGAAGGTGCCGTGCATGAAGATGGGCGCCAGGACTCAATCTGGGATTCGTTCTGCCGTACGCCAGGGAAGATCGCTGACGGTTCGGACGGGTCGATCGCTTGCGACAGTTACCATCGATACAAAGACGATGTTTCGCTTCTCAAGCAACTTGGAGCCAGAATCTATCGATTCAGCATCTCCTGGTCTAGGGTCATTCCACTCGGTGAGTCCATTGAAGCCAAAAGTATTGCCGCCACGCATGAGATGGAAGATATCGCCGACGAGGAGGCCTTTACGCATCTTTAGCATGTTGAGATCTTAGAGAGAGCCTCGAATCTTTGGCTACTCGCGCTTGATATATGTGACACTGCTGACCTTTTCTTTTTCGCTGTTAGGTGGTCGGAACGACCCCATAAACCAGCAAGGACTACAGTGAGCCAACTGAGGGAGAAAACGAGGGACATTACGACAGTCTCTTGCCAATATCCGCTCCCAACTGCTACCATAGGCTAATTGTTCGACTTTTTCGTCTCCCAGATACTACGAAGACTTGATCGATGAGCTGCTCGCAAACGGAATAATACCAATGGTGACCATCTTCCACTGGGATCTACCACAAGGACTTTACGATCGCTATGGCGGCTTTCTCGACAAAGAGGAATACGTTGAAGACTATGCCAACTACGCCCGATTGCTGTTTAGCACGCTCGGTRCCAAGGTGAAGTTTTGGATCACTTACAACGAACCTTGGTAAGTCAGTCCAAGGCAGTGATGATGACAACATCGAGGTCTCCGACTGCAAATACAAGTCCATGAGTATCTGCTGATGTGTACTCTTTTTACTCAGGTGTAGCGCAATCCTTGGCTACAGCACTGGGACTTTTGGTCAGTCCACTATCCCACAGACACAAAGCTGCCGATATGAGGATCTGTCAATGGATTTCTTGCCTCTACCAAATACTCGGTACCGATACTCTCGACAACTTCTCTTACTAGTAGCTCATGTCACTACTTGTTCTCACCATGCTAACCTTCCGTGATAGCGCCGGGTCATACCAGCGATCGTACTAAGAGCCCGGTGGGCGACAGCTCTACCGAGCCATGGATAGTTGGCCACAACATCCTGCTTGCTCATGCTTCGGCAGTTAAGATGTAAGGAAACAGAAGCGCGTTCTGATCCCCTTTACGGGCATTGACTTACGACTGCGCAGATACCGAGAAGAATTCAAACCAACCCAGCATGGTGTCATTGGCATAACGCTGAACGGGGACTGGGTCGAGCCATTCGACTCGGCTTCCACCAGCGATGTGGAGGCGTGCGAGAGAAAGCTTGAATTCTCCATCGCATGGTTCGCAGACCCAATTTACAAAGGAGAGTATCCGGCTAGTAAGTGTTCGCTAAAGGTCTCGAAGAGTGAGGTAACAGTCTTGATGCTTTGTCTGACCAAGTGTAGGCATGAAGCAGCAGCTTGGATCACGCCTGCCAGATTTTACTGCCGAGGACAGAGCGTTAGTTCTTGGATCCAACGATGCCTACTTCATGAACACGTATGTCCAAGACATTGCGGGATATGGCGTGGCGCAAATACGAGAATTACTGACGTTGGAGAAGATACACATCAGACTTCATCCGGGCACGCAGCGAAACTCCGGCTCCGCAGGACTTCAGCGGCAACGTCGATGTGCTGAAGCAAAATGCAAATGGGGAAAGCATTGGCCCTGAGACACARAGCCCCTGGCTTCGTCCCCACTCTGCAGGTTTCAGAAGATTGCTCAATTGGATCTCGGATCGCTATGGTAGACCACCCATCTACGTTACTGAAAATGGCACGAGCGTGAAGGGAGAAAACGATTTACCTGTTGCAGAAATCGTACGGGACGACTTCAGAGCCAAGTACTTCCGTGACTACATCAATGCAATGGTAGAAGCACAGCACCTTGACGGCGTTGATGTCCGAGGATACATGGCGTGGTCTCTTCTTGACAACTTTGAATGG
Organism: Ramularia collo-cygni; assembly: GCF_900074925.1. Lineage (NCBI taxonomy): Eukaryota > Fungi > Ascomycota > Dothideomycetes > Mycosphaerellales > Mycosphaerellaceae > Ramularia > Ramularia collo-cygni. Next base: position 698,786 of record NW_019716258.1, read on the forward strand.
GCTGAGTGAGTTCTCCGATGAGTCTAATCGACTGTTGCTTGTCAACAAACTAATCTATGCCTTCCATGTTATTAGGGGCTACGAGACGAGGTTCGGCGTCACATATGTGGACTACACCGGCGGCCAAAAGAGACATCCGAAGAAGAGTGCCCGAGTCATTAGCGAACTGTTCGCATCGCTCTGCAGCAGCTGAAGATTGCTGTATGCAATAAGACAGGTCGCTATGCATGTACGGAAGAGCTTCCGGGATCCGAGAAGCGGTACCTGAATCTGGCTGTATAGAACAAAGCTGTTTCAGTTGTGATTAAGGTAAGATTGGTGAAAACTGCTGGGTGCATGTCGAGACCTGTGGTCTGCTCCCGACGATGGTGTTGTTATGCAGTAAGACAACGTTACCTATTGAACGTTGTGTTTATCGGCCGACGTGCATTGGGAATTGCGGCGCAAAGCCTTTGTGTTTGAGAATCATACACCAAGTCATAGAGCAGACATAGTTTGTCCATTGCTCCATTGAGAATTTAGAGCGCACTGTTGTTTGCGTCTCAGAGGTCGCAGCAGTCCTGCAATCAAGCCTACCGTCTTCCATCCGCGTGCCGGTCGCAAGTCGGCTACACTGTCAACGTAGGAGTACCTTACCACCTCAACTTGCATCGTTCTGGCCGAGGCAGTCATAGCTCTTCGGCGAGCCGCGACCTGACCATAGCGATCCGGTTCGCAGAGGTCGGCGTGAGCGGTGTTGCGCGCATGTTTGCCATGCGAATGATGTAATAACACTACCGCCGGTGCTGTTGCTACTTCGTACATCAAGCCACTTGCATGGCCGATACGATCTCAAACAGCACATCACCGTTTCTTCACTGATACAGCAACGTGCAGCCGATCTTCCCAACCAATGTGGCGATCTTTGCACGTCAGCGCAAGCCTTCCTTCGCTTTTCGTTCTCCGACATGCTTCCTGGTTGGATCGGCGGGAACGCAACTTATGCAACGGCTTTATTCCTATAAGGCACAACGGCTTTTGACATGAGCGAGTACAGGGCAGCCYCCAACACGTAGTCCTATGCGAAATTGCTCCAATCTTGTTCCAAATGGCGCATTGGTAGCAAGCGACTCTTCCAGCACAACTAGAAGACTTGCAATGCCGCTCTTGAGAGGCTGGAGTCGCCTGATGGAATTGCTGCTTGGATCACCGTAACGTTGAGCAGTGTTCCGTCGATTGCAGAGGATGAAACGATGCGAAAGCTTACCCAATTCTCGCAATGCCGCAAGAATGGAGCATGACTCGAGATTCCAACCTGGTTGCGGCATCGCAATACGCCCATCGATGACGCCCCCGGAAAGATCATGAGAGTTTCGCTTAGCCGCATGCATGAAACGGGAATGCGGCGACGTGATTCGGGCAACAACCACGGCCAGCTGCCGCGCTAAGGCGTCGGAAGCGCGGTCCCCTCAACTCTATATCAACATCGGCCCGGCCACTAGGTTTGCGCTGATTCTGAAATGGCCAAAGCATCGACTGACTTCCCGTCTCCTCCCCACTTTGGTCCTAGATGCCGTCCAGCATCGACTGATCTGATGGTGGTGGCATTCGCCGGCGAACCTCTTGATGCCGGTGTGAGTGGGGCCGTCTTGCGGGCTGGAGGAGGTGTGTCGAGTTGGTCACTGCTTGAGAGGTCAAATTGACCTCTGCGACAGAGCTCCAATCGTGACCCTCGGAAGCAAGGTCAGTACAGGCGGGCGAGCGTGCACTTCAGGGTATCCCCGTTGCGCGATCTGGGTGCTCGTGCCTCATCGCCCAGTGCTCATCCCTCATTTACTAGCCGGTCCTTCCCATCGCGGGCAAGACTAGCATGCCAACCTCATAGGCGTCCAAGCCTTGGTGGCGCGTGGGCCCTCCGCTTGAGAAGTCGTCGGGTGAGGCTCGAATCTGGATTCTTCGCGGCGCACTGGAGAAGGCTGGAGCACCGCCAGATTCCAACGATAATGGTCAATTTGCTGCTGCCGCTGCACTTCGGAATTCTCTCGCCCCGGCTGGTCCCTAGGTTCGCCGGCCCAGTGGCATGTCCGGCTGCCTGGCATAGCAGGGTCAGGGCATGGTGAGACTGCATCCAACCCAGGGCCAGAGCATTGATCTTTCAGGGCATGCTGGGTGTGGCGCGTTATATGTTGTCTTCACTATAGCCACACGCAGGCACGAGTAATGAGCGCGACTTCCAGCATCATATGCAATGTTCCTGAAGATCCAGATCTGATGGTAGTCTGGTGGAGGCTTGCAACTTCAAAACGTCACACAGACCAAGTGGCCCACGTGGAATTAATTGCCATCCGCGAAGTGTTGGGATCCGCGGCTAATATTCCCAAATATGTCCTGCAGTGCGCTGGCGAGCTTTGCCCGCGTCGCAACTACTAGACGCCTTCCGTCCCTATCGGAACGAGCAGAGCTAGCTTGTTGCCGCATAACGTCTTCGATATGCGGCATTTGCGGCCGGTGCCAGAGCTGGGCTAGGTTTGCTATAGTACCAACCAGCTCGAAACACCACAGGGATCGGGATCTGCGTTCGGTGCAGTCTGCTACTGCACATATCACGCATGAGCATGCATTAAGGATCTCGGGCATGGATGTGCCTGTCTCTGACCGCATCGACCATAGGCCGGTCCTGGCTGAAGGTCTTTGCGCGCCGTACCCGTCACTGGGTTATTAACAGCACTGTCTCGCACCCTCTGCTGAACCTCAATTCAAAGCAACACTGCACATGCCTTTGAGTTGATCAATAGACAAAGCACCTACATCCTACTTGATCTGCTTCCGTTTCCCCAACAACTCTGCCCCGGACATACTGAACGGCGATCACCGCGACTCCAAGACTTATTTCCCAGAGACCTTCCAAGTACACCCGGCTTACCTCCCCACTGCTGCCATCCATGACGTGCGTTCTTTCCACAGGACCTTGGCACCATTTCAACGACCACCTTCCATGGTCACCAATGAATTCAGATGGAATGGCAGGCCTACCGCCTTTGGATATCAAGCCCCAATCACAACAAGGTTATGTTTCCTCAGCAGGATCCGACACCCGGAAATCTTCCACCAGTTCAGGCAAGAAGCGCGCTTCCAGAGCAGGAACTCGCAGTGTGACCACACTATCAGCCGCACAACTCGAACGGAAACGTGCAAATGACAGAGAAGCCCAGCGAGCCATCCGCCAGCGGACCAAGGACCACATTGACCACCTGGAAGGCAACTTGAGTGAGCTTCGGAGCGCACAGGAGTCGAGCGAAAAGATCGTACAAGTCACACAACAACGCAACCGCGAGCTTGAGAGCGAGGTAGCCTACCTGCGCAGCAAATTACAGGAAGCTGGTTTTAACCTCAGCCTCCCAACGACAGAATGTAATATTACCCGAAATCATGTTGTGTAATCGATCGTCCTACTAACAAGAGCACAGCTCAACGAACATCCGACTCGACCCATTTGCGAGCTCCCTCAACATCACCCGGCCTGCCAACCGGCCAAAGGCGAGAATCTCTCGCATCCACAGGCTCCCACCCGACCTCGCGTCATGGCTCATGGCAGCACTCCAACGCTGGATTTGTACCCAGTGTGAGCACCTCGATGGGCATGTCTGGATCCGTCACAGTAGCCAGTGGTCCCACTGCTGCAGCATGGCGATCACATGAWGGAGCCCAAAGCATGTCCGATCCAATGCAGGTCCAGTCTGCGATTTCATATCCCCAGGGCGAGCGTGTCGACTGGTCCAACAACGCTGCTCCGTACCAGTACGTGAGCCAGGAGCAACAGAGACCCCAGAATTATGAGACAGCACCACTGCAGCAACAGCAGGGTTACCAGCCATCCTCTGTCCAGTCGTACGGGAATGGAACGTCGCAGCCGCCGGCATATTCACACATGGCCCCCCAGAACGATTTCTCCAGCATGTCGGTATCTTCCAGTCCATCCACCTACCAGGTGCAGACCCAACCTTCCTTCCCTCAGAGCGGCTCATTCCAGGTCACCCCGATGCAGGTCCCTACCACTGGCTCGGAATATACTTCTCCACATAGCCACATGCAGCCACCGTCTCTACCACCGTTTCATGCGAGCCATGGTGAGCAGTCCTACGCATCGCAGCAGGAGACATCTCCGATGCAATACCGCAACGAAAACGCAGGAAGACCTTACCCGTTGCCGCATTATCCGACAGGTCCCACTGTCTAGCTGGACATGGTAACAGCAACGAAAACCCTTTCGTCAATCAATTAGTCTTCAATTGCCTAGCGGAATGGACCTGTAGCAAACCGTTTCCAGCTGAATACTAGCCCTACCTAGTCCCAACAGCGCTCCCATCGCGCGGACTAAACTATCCAGGCGAGCGTCCCTAGCGACACGCTGCGGACCCCACCTCGGCTTGCCATCGCCAACCCACCATTCGTTGGGTCAGCATTGCTGCCCCGCATCCGGTAGTAAGCAGCGTTCCACCACACGATGATGGAGTCTTGAGCTCTGGACCAGTGAGGCGGACTGAACTCAATGCTACCACGCCAAGGACATTTATCAGCGAAGCGCAATCTACCACGCTAGACTACAGCGACGACGAAAGCGGCAATCACAAGAGAATGGGTAGAATGATCAGAATGACGAACAGTTGAACACCAGACGACCATGATCTCATTGAAGGAATGATGGCACGGCGTTGATCGGGCGCGGGTACCAGCACAGTCTTGAGACTAGCCTGGGGATGGATTTGAATTGTGGCACTTTCGACACGGCGCTTCATGAGGATGAATGGTTTTACAATGTCAGCGATAGTTATGAATGGTTTCATAATGTCAGCGATAGTTACGAATAGAGACGGATATCCCACCTATCTGCAGCACTCTCCAGCACTCAGCACTCTCCAGCACTCAGGCTCAATATGTTACTCAGCGATCGCAGCATCAGTGCGGCACCCCAGGCCCGGATCAACGCCATCGATCTGAGGTTCCGCTTTCCACACGTCTTGGCTGTGAGCGGGCTCAACTTTGCAGCACAATTCGCAAGCAGCACGCCATACCAGATCGAGGCACAGACAGTCAAGCTACGAGCGCCCGGCTCAAGCTCCCCTCACAGGACGAAAGTTTGACAACGGCCAAAGCTTTGGAACAAAGCGCCACCTGGCGGCTGGGCGAGCTGCGATTTAGACTTTTTCTTCGCGGACAGTAGTAAAGAATTGTAAGTGGCAAAGCTTCCCAAACATTGGCAAGCCGCAAGGCCCTCGGTGCCCTAAGTCGCAAAGAATTGTGAAGTGAAGGATACATGGTCGTATAGACTTCGGATATCAGTGCGCTTTCACTGAGACACTCGCAGCAGCTACAATGGAAGCTTTCTCGTCCACTTGCGAAGCGGTGTGGACTCCCCGCGCCTGGTCTCGCACTTTCGCAAGCAACTCCGGATACCATCTCTCACCGACGTCCTGATGCGATTTGATGCGGTTCATTAGTGTTGCCTCGCCCAAGTGATTCCATTGGCCTGCTCGAAAGGTAAACTCGACATCGTCAATCCTGCCGTTCTGTCGAGCCAGGACATCCTCGCGAAGRGCCCGCACGTGTGCTGGCACGTTCATCGATTCGAACTTGGCGTCATAACTTACGCCCTGCCGTGCGTTAGAGTAATGATCGTCGAGCGCACATGTAGGTGGCTTTGCTCACCTGGAAGAACGGAATGGAGAATCGAGCACCCTTTCCAGCTTCGGGAGAGAGAACTCGATGAGTCGTACTCGCACATACGCCGCCGGTCAAGGCTTCCAAGCCTTGTCCGATAGCCACGACGAGTGTCCCACGTATGGGAGGACCTAGATCAGAATGAGGAGGAGATTCGATTGAGATGTAATCGCACAACTCACAGTCAATCCATTCACCGTGCGTGTTCTGTGCTTGCAAGYCGCGATGGTCACTGGCTTGTAAGAGATAGGATGTGAGCATACTATCCTTATGCGGCCCAACACCTTGCCCGGCTCCAGCTCCACTGTCAGGGTACTTCACAATCTTCAACTTGTGTTGTTGATCCTTCCCATCAAAGAAAGAATCAAATGCGGTGGACGGAAGACTCAAACTCTCTGCTATCAAGCTGGTGAAGAAAGTGCTGACTTCACTCATCTTCTTCATGTCTGTTGTCGGATGAGAGATCAGTCCCATGTGCACAATCTCTACATGTGGAGCTCGCACGGCCAGAAAGAGCTGTGTCATGGGCCGCCGCTTTTTACTTCTCGATACTTACAGTCTTCGAAGACTGGCCGGAATGTCGGCAGCCTCTCCGCGTTGGGCCATTGATTGGGAGCAAGTAGATTGTGATACAGTGGATCTTTGTCAGTTGGTAAAGGATGAGGTGTGCTCAAGTCGAGCTGTTCCCGCCAATCTGCTTGGTGAGCTGTGATTTCGTTCCCAAGCCTGCTATACCCCAAGAAGCTGCGAAATATTAGAAAGCGAGGACGTGCGACAGCAGAACATTATCACCTTGGCTGATTCTTCATCTCAATGGCCAGCTTCTCGTGGTCCGGAAGATCAAAGAACTTGATTCCTTCATCGCATACACGATCAAAGGTTCCTTGATCGATGCCGGTGTTCTTGATGTAAAGGAAACCCGTGTGAAGTAGGGCCTCTCGCAACTTCACAAGAAACTCAGGCTTGGTATCCTCCGACCTGCCTAAGAGCAAAGGGTAAAAGTGTCAGCGTTGTCTCGGAGACGCGGGACGGGGTACAAAAGATCTCAGGCTCCCATCACAGCAGTTCACAGCTGCGTGGAGGCCTCGTCGTTGGTGTTGTGTATCGGTATCTGCGTGGGCTKCCATCTTCCCTCCACTGTACTCACCGTCCGAAAGATCCAGCACCGGTATCGCTTTGAAAGCCATATCGAAAGCTGACTCCGACTCGAAGCTTCCCACTCTCCGCTCCCGCAACGCTCTTCAATCTCGACTACGACTCAAGGTACGCAATGGCCAATCCAAGACCTGTAGCCTTGACGAAAGTGACAATGCAAAGTACACCGAGTAAGAACAATGTCATGATTGCTTCCTGATGAGATCTCGAAATCATCCCCCCGCGGCAGATCCCCCACCTAAAAGTACACACCATAGCGGGGTACCATGATGTGAGGTCACAACTCCATGATATCACATGACGGTACGGCGGGACAATCAGAACAACGCAGAAGTGAGTGGTCAGCCAGACGGCGAGCCCTGCGAGTGAACGGTGTGGATCCCGTGTGATGTCTGATTTTCTCACCGATGTGCCCTAGGCATACACCTGTACGTGGCGCACTCTTAGCAATTCTCAGCCGTGTTCTCAACGCTATATCCCTGCCATTGTATCTAGACATCTCACCAATGATCGTTCAAGGCCAACAATCTCGCCGACACCCTTCCAAAGAGGTTATTGCAAGACATGTCCCTCAAATTTCCTCCGAACAAACTGCGTGACCGGGATGTAGCATTTTGCAAGTTTCATGCAAGAGCAAGGTTCCATGCCAGACATACAAGGCAGGTGTGAAGGGACGGCAATGCGGTCAGGCGAAAAGTCTCAAGTCATGTAGCGCGGGGAACGGTTATGCGGTCAGGCGAGAACTCTCCCAGTCATGTACTCCGGAGTAGTGTGGAGGGACGGCAATGCACTCAGACGAAAACTCTCTGGCCATGGGCTGTCCAAGAACGGTAATGCGGTTAGCCGAGAGGTTGTAAGTCATGCATTTTGCAACACGTTCGACCAGTGTCGCGAGCAGCCGGGGAATATGGAGGATCGGCGGCAGCCGGGCCGGTAGGAGGATTTCTCATGTTCCTTGATTTATTACACCGCTGTCGTATGGCGACAACCTGGTTGCTTTGCAATTCCAGCTACCTGGTAGTGAGGCATCAGCCGTAGTGTTCCCTCAAGGCAAGGAAGTGCGTTCCCCAGATTAGGGGATCGATGGCAGGCTCGGACTGTACGAGGTACGAGGTACGGTACCGACGAAAGTCAGGGCGACACGCAACTTGATGTTGATAAGATTTGCGTTTGTTACATCTGGGCATGAAGATGTCGTTGAGAGAATCCAATAGAGCATTGGGGTAGGAGAACGCAGGTTGAGGGGACCGAGATGGAGTGACTGACCATTTATGTTGCTGGACATTGATCGTGCGGCTGAAGTTCCTCAACTAGGGTGCACATGATCTCCTGAACCTCGCACCCACAGCAACACCGTCGGTCTGATGCTCGATCTCTGTAGGTGCCATTTGAAAGGGGGACGGCAGTTGTCCACATGTATACTCAACTCCACGGGCGAGCCATTTGTATTCAAGGGCATGTTGTGAATATCCGTCGAGCGTCCCGAAGGCGTCGTGGTGTCGCTCTGAGGAATCATTCTTACGTGCATCTTAGCCGCGTCTGTTGGTTGACAGAGTGCATGGCCACATGGTCGTATGTGTAGCTCCTCGGGTGTCAGACTCCAATATCTCCAACGTCGTAGTGCTAGGCTCCTGATTGGTAGGCACAGAGTGACTGCTGTGAAGAGAGCAAGCACGCACTTCTTCCTGAGCTTCTGAACAGTGCGTTTGATGGACGTGAGCAGACGTCGGAACGCTGACGAAGAGTTTGACATGGTCGTTTCTTGTTGCGGAAGCAGGTTGGCGTGATGTGCGTTGGCCGTGCCTTGACGCATTCAAGTTGGAAGCTGAGGATGCGTCGGCCACCTTTGTGTATGACATTCCTCGCATTGAATACTGCACATTCTCACCCTGCACGAGACATCGCACGCGCCATGAAAGTGACCATCAAGAGGCGTGACACTTACGAGGTCTAGTGAAGCCATCATTTGAGCGCTTCATTGCCGTTTCCAGACACTCCACCAACATCGCACTTCGAGCAGCTCATCGTCATTCCCACTCAACCAATCGTCGAAGCCTACTTCTTCGCCTTCTTCGGCAATACCTAGCCCCAACGCAAGCATTCGTTCTCGAAAGTCTTGTCGTTCAGGAGCGTATGCATCGCGCAGTGGCATCTCTACAATGACTCTCGACCTATCACCTAAGCTCAAGTGATGTCCAATGGTTTGTGCGAGGAGGCGAGGATGTAATTCGGAGTAGATCGGGTCTGCAGCCAATATTAATGCGAAGGTATGCGCTTCGACGGGAAAAGAGGCGGGCTCTGTCCAGTCTAATACCGCGGCGTCGGCCTTTGCGCCATAGGATTTGAGCGATGCCTCATTTTCCAGAGCGTTGCGTCTCAAGTTGGGAACAATGTCGGGAAGGTCCGTGAGGACCACGTGAGCTTGGAAGGCAGCAGCAGCAGCGAGACCCACAAGTCCCGTGCCAGAGCCGAGTTCCAGTATGGCAGAATTGTCTGTGAATGGAGGCAGCGTTGGGCGCAATGTGAGGAGTCTTCTAGCCAGCAAGTTGCTTGAAGCCCAAGTCTTGAGACCAAGCGAGTCACCCGTCAGAGCTGGCTCGTGCAACACGATTTCAATACCCTCGTCAACATCGTCTTGCGACAGAGGTATGTAGAAGCTGCGGCGTATGTCACCCATAGCCGATCTACCCGAGCGTTCGCTCAGCCGCTTTGAGGCAGCTTCCCATATGTTCTCCTTGACATCTTCATCTTCAATCCACGCAAGGTCGCTTCCGACAATGTTGGTCAAGTACCGCGCAGATCCCTCATGTTTGATCTTCCTGCTCTTACGCAATGGCGTGGAGACACCGCTGAGGGGTGTTCGCGGGGTACCAGTACGCGGCGTGGCTTCCCAAGATGGAGGCTCGGAGCTGAAGTCGGCAAGGGTGGACAACAGTGTTCTGGCATTCGGCTTCGTGTGCAGCTGAGGCAGATCGATGACTGCGTTTTCGATCCATGAGCCGACACTCGGGATGGGTAAAGCAGGCTGTACGTACCATCCACCACCGCCTCTTCTATTTCTGCTTCTAGCCCAAGGTCCTGGGCCGTGAGTCCCGCTGCAGGGCGTTGCATTTCGCTAACGTGCATGCCGGCGGTGTCCACACAGGTTCTCAAGATGGCCGATAACTATTTTATCGGCGTCGGCCACCGGGCCGCGGTAGAGAGCTCAAGTGCCGCTAATTCATGCGGCTAGCGCAAGCTACTTTTCGGGCAGTAACGCATTTGCACCTGCATTACTTTGTGCTCATCAAAACACCGCACTTTCACTGTCCCAGATGTGGCTGGCTTTGCGATGTGTGCGTGTGGCTGCAAGCAACCACAACCCGTGACTACCCGCAGCCCCGATCAGAAGCTTGTCTTTCTTGGGAACTCTTCGATGTCTGATCGTTTATGAGGCGATTTCGTTGAAATGACRCAGGTGGAATAGAATCTCAGTCCAGWACAGCCTTGAAGCCTTCGTATGCCGAGTTGAGATCGAACTGCAACTCTCGAGCCTGCTCTGGACTCAAGTCTTCGGCGGCACGCATCTGATTGAGCGTGATCAGCCACTGTATAATCTTGCCCTTGTTCTCAAAATCACGATCGGTGACTTTATTCACCGCCTGGATCGTATCGACCAGGATGGGATGCAACGTGTCTTTGGACAAGATGTTCATGCGCACTGCATCAAACAACGTGATGAAGTTCTCGGAAGCTGATACAATGGCCGATGCATTGGCTGCCCCAGCACCGCTGTTAGGCATGTGAGAGTTGGATGCGCGATGCTGCTGTGATCCAGTCCGAGCAGGAACCGCCTCTATGGTTGCTGGGAGACCGATTTTGAGCCGTTCTGTTGCCTTGGGCACTTCCAACTGAACTGAGGATCAGCTACTTTCGCTTTCGCTATTCCCAGCATACTTACATCCCATTTCGCCTTGAACCTTTCGAGATCGCCAAATGCAGCATGGACGCTGTCGTCTGCAAGATTGCTCTTGTACTGACGCAATAGTCGATCGCAGGTTTCGGTATACTCTGATTCTTTGATWCTATCTCGTAGGTAGGCCTTTTCGAGCGCATCGAGAGTGATGATGATGCTGTAGATTTCGGCCAGAGACTCGAACAAGTCACGTTCTGCCGAGTTTTCGGCAAGTTTGACTTCCTAGAGCCAGGTTTAGTAGTCTGTCGTTCTTGGAGACATGGCCATTGGCCCAGGACATACCTCATCGAGATTGATTGTTGCAGTCAGGGTGCTGGACGGGGTATAGCTGTATGGCGTTGGCGCATAGCCTAGCTGCTGTTGCTGCTGAKGCTGCTGTTGTGGGTACATTTCACCACTGGCGCACTGGATGGAGAGGGCCGGTAGTGATGGATCTCGCCGGTGGTGGTGGCCGGTCTGACGAAGCACTAGCTCCGGGACACTGGCGATATTGTCCATTTTAGAGTTTAAGGCTGCCGCAAAAAGTCAAGAAGCTCGTCTAATTTTTTGAGATGAAGATTTCATGACCTAGACAACATTTTGCTGAACGCAACAATGGTCCAAAAGAAAGCCCAGAAGAAGTTCGAGCGCGAGCATCTGAAAGATGTTCTGGAACGGCGAAAAGGCCAAAAGAAAACGAAGCAGCAACAACAGCTAAAGGCCAAGAAGAAGGCGCGCCGCGCTGAAGAGGAAGGCAAGGATGGAAAGACGGATGCGGACGCGGGCTCAGCTCAAAGTGGGAGAAAAGAGGCGAGCGCGAGCGCGTTCAAGGACATGAGCGTCGACGACTTCTTTCAGGGCGGCTTCGACGTGCCCGAGCTGCCGGCCGAAAAGGCCAGCAAGCGCAAGCGCACGCCTGCGAAAGCGGAGGTTGAGGAGGATGACGAAGAACTATCCTCCGCATCGGAGGACTCTATGGATCGTGAGGCGGTGCCCCGTGGTAGCGACTCGGGCTCTGACTCGGAAGACGGCGAGGATTTCAACGAGCAATTACAGGCGCTGGCGAAACGAGATCCCGAATTCCACAAAGTGCTGCAGAAGGAGGAACCTGACATGTTTGACGACTTGGACGATCTGCAGATCAGCGGCGATGAAGAGGGAGAAGACGAGCCCAAGCGGAAGAAGCAGCGACACGAAGGCTCCGACGATGAGATGGGTGGGTCTGGCAAGATCGAATTGGACATGGCGACAGTCAAGAAATGGCGGACGGGAATGGTCGAACAACAATCCCTACGGGCCGCCAAGGAAGTTGTCATCGCTTTCCGCTCCGCTGCACAGGTCTCCTCTGCCGACGCGGAAGACAAGGACTTCAAATACGCGGTGTCCAATCCGGACGTATACCACGCGCTCCTCACCACCGCATTGAAGCACATTCCAGATATATTCGAGCATCATCTACCTGTGCAGGAGAACAAGAATGGCAAGGCGCATGTTGGCACCGAGTCGAAGAAGTTCAAAACGCTCACCCCTATCCTTCGCTCTCAGATCTCCGGAATCCTACACCTACTGGACCATCTCTCAGACCCGGCAACACTACGACTCACACTCACATCCACTCTGCCACTCCTACCATATCTCCTATCATTCAAGAAGCTTGTTCGAGACCTTGCCAAAGCCGTTACTAATGTATGGGCGTCGTCATCAAACACGGAGAGCACCCGCATTGCTGCATTCTTGGTGATGCGCCGCCTCGTGGTCATTGGAGATGCCAGCATCCGGGAGAACGCGTTCAAGGCCATCTACCAGGCACTGGTGAAGAGCAGCCGCAATACGACTATTCACACAATGCCAGGCGTGAACCTGATGAAGAATTCGGCCGCAGAGCTTTGGGGCTTGGTTGGAGGAGATGGTGGGGTGGCATATACCACTGCCTTTACTTTCATCAGAAGTCTTGCGATCCATCTGCGCGGTAGCATCACAAACAACTCTGGTGAAAGCTACAAGACGGTCTACAACTGGCAGTACGTTCACAGCCTCGACTTCTGGAGCAGAGTGTTGGCTGCTCATTGTACCGAGCCAACCTCACCACTGCGACCTCTCATCTACCCGCTAGTACAGGTCACACTTGGTGCTCTCCGATTGATTCCCACCGCTACCTACTTTCCGCTTCGTTTCCAGCTCATCCGTTCACTGCTCCGTGTCAGCATGGCTACTGGAACATACATTCCCCTCGCAGCGCCTCTGTATGAAGTGTTCAACAGTGCAGAAATGCGAAGAGCGCCTAAGCCTGGAACTCTCAAGCCTTTGGACTTTAGCATCGCCATCCGAGCACCCAAATCCTATCTTCGTACGCGTATCTACCAAGATGGCGTTGCAGAGCAGGCGCAAGAGCTGCTCTCGGAGTTCTTCCTGCTATGGACCAAGAATATTGCATTCCCAGAACTTGCGCTTCCTGTGACAGTCATGCTGAAGAGATGGTTGAAGGAAGTGAATCAGCGCGGCGCTAGCAAGGGTGGCAACAAGAACCAGAAGATCAACACGATGATGCAGTTACTCGTGCAAAAGCTCGAAGCCAACGCGCGCTGGATTGAAGAGAAGAGAGCAAAGGTCGACTTTGCACCAAATGACAGAAGAAATGTGGACAAGTTCCTGGCAGATGTATCATGGGAAAAGTCACCACTGGGCGCATATGTTGTTGGGCAGAGGAAGACAAGGGAGGAGAAGGCAAGACTGGTCGAGGAGTCGAGAAAAGAGGAAGAGAGGAGGCGCCAGAAAGACAAGGATGCCAAGACTGGTGGAGACGAAGACGACGTTTCGGAGAGTGAGGAGGAAGAAGGAGACGAAGCGGCAGACGATGATGAGGAGTCTGAAGAGGACGAGATAATGCTGGACGGCGATGACAGCGAGTAGAGCCCCGAGGTATGAAACTCCCATTTTGCAGTGCTCTACGAGACTACTACATCTGCTTCTTCACTTGCCTTTGTTCCCTGGCCGTAATGCGTTGTCAAAAGGCAGTAGGGCTCCCGCTCACCAACGTTGATGAAGCCGCGAGGCTACTTCCATGGTTTTGATGGCCCCAATAAGATGCATGTGTTTGTCGAGCCGAGCGTTCGAATGTGACGGTCAGGATAAATGCTGCGAACCCGACTGAATGGGCAATGCAGCATGACCTCAAGCCGGCCGCTACCATTTCGTCAATCGCTGGAAGCTTTGTATCTGGGGATCGCAGTAACAAAGTGATTCAATCTCAGTAATGCTGCCGAATGCAGGCAATGATGATTTCGAGAGCGTACCGGCAACTCGGCGAATGTCATCAGTCTGAGAGCCCAGACGCATGTTTAGACTGAGCTTAAATTATGGAGCCTGAGCAAGTTAACAATTCCTTTCGCTTTTTCGCACAACCACCAGATTTTCTTTGGAGAGACTTCCACGTGCACCGTCATGATCGAAAGGGAAATACCGTTGGTCTTTCAACCGTTGGAAGCAATTTGCGAAAACGACATCTCTCGGAGTCGCCTGCTGGCCCGGGCTCTTCTAACGAACAACACCTCCCGCCATCACTTCTTTTCGGCCCGCAGGAATCATGGACCACATGGATATGGACATGAACATGCATATGGGCGGAGGAGATGATACGACGTCTAATGTAGTACTCTCGGCGGATGGAATCGACTTTTCGAACAGCACTCAAGCCGCTGAATTTCTGGACGATCTGCTCAATGATGATGAGCTCAAAATCATTGGCAATAACTACGCAAAGTACTTTTGGTATGGAGTGGTGGTAATCGTCGGACTCGCCACTCTTGCAAACTTTCTAAACTGGCTCACCTTACAAGGTCGCTTACGGGCAGCCGCTCGTAAAAGACAACAGCCCGCCAGACCCAGCATTATTTTCTCGCGATGGTTAGCAACGGCGACTGCGATCGCGCGGGAGGTCAGCTATCCTCAAATCACGCCAACTGCTCGATGCTTGTGGTTCAAAGTCCCACCATTGGGAACCATCCTTTTGCTCATGTCGTACCTCGCCTTCGTCCTGGCGCTGGAGTTCATCGACAACGATGTGGCAGGCGTTCAATATTGGCAGGCCTTGGGTGTGCGAGCAGGGTGGCTGTCGGTAGCACAGATGCCTCTTTTGATACTCCTCATCAACAAGAACAATGTGATTGGAGCGCTCACTGGAACATCCTACGAGCGACTGAACGTGCTGCATCGTTGGTCGTCGCGAATCATGCTTCTCATGGCTATCCTGCACTTTAGCTATCAAAGCTATGGCTGGCAGCAATATCCAGGCCTAATGCAACTCGAATGGGCTACAGACGACTGCCCAACAACCGGCATCGCAGCATTTGCCCTCCTGCTGTGGATGAATCTCAGCACTCTAGCTCCAGTCCGCTACTGGTCATATGAGTTCTTCATCGTCCAGCATATCATCACGTTTTTCGGCTTTGTCATTGCTGTGGTCTACCATCTACCAAGCACCGCACTGGGCAGCAGAGTCTATGTATTCATACCGGTAGGACTCTATCTCGTGGATCGAATTGTCCGCAGTCTGCTTTACGCATGGACAAACATGCGTGCAAGCCGTGCCACAATGGTCCAACTCGGTGGCGGTGTCACCAAGATAACAATCACCAACAAATCAATCACAACCTGGCGTGCTGGATCTCACGTTTTGCTTTCCATCCCTCGCTTTGGGGTGATGCAATCCCACCCTGCAACGATTCTCTCGACGCCACAATCGCACGGCGGTGCCCTGGTCTTCCTCCTCAAGAGCCACAAGGGATTCACTCTTCGCATCATGGAAGGCGCAAATAGTTCCGAAACTGCACTTCTACCACATAAAAACGCCGAGAGTGAATCCGAGCAGCGTGCGCAAGTCGTGAATACGCAGCATCTGGCACTTCTGGATGGGCCTTGGGGTGGATCTCAATCGGACATGGCAGCCTTTGATTCCGTCTTGTTGCTAGCAGGCTCCACAGGCGTGACATTCACTCTGTCCCTCCTACAAGACCTTGCAGATCGCGCCAGTTCTTGTGGGAAGCGACTACCCGTGCAGATGGTCCACTTTATTTGGTGTGTACGAAGTAGTGAGCAGACTATGTGGGTCAGCGGCGAAATAGAGGAGGCACACAGAAAGCTACAAGATGCTGGAATCGACGCTCGAATCAGCATATACGTCACATGCGCTGAGCAATTCACCGAACTCGGAAACGAACCAAAGGAATGCGGATGTGCTTGTGATAAATCTCAAGGCCCATGTTGTTGCGTGTTGGTCGATGAGGATGATGAGGGTGTTGATGTTGATGCTATCAAGACATCAGGCAGAGGCAAGAATGCGACACTGGTCAATGAGAAGTCTGCATCGCCGTCGCCTACGCGGCAGCTTCTGACACAGGGTCGGCGAATGCCCATGCTGCCATGTGCGACCTTTTATTCCGGCAGACTAGATATCCGAGAGACTGTCAGTAGTCTTCTCGACGACGCTGAAGGGGAAAGTGGCATTGCAGTGTGTGGGCCTATTGGGTTGAGCTCCGAGGTCAGAAACACTGTCGTTCGTCTGTCTGACGAAAGAGCTATTCATAAAGGGACTTCCGCTCAGGGATGTGCTCTTCACGTTGAGACATTCTCATGAGCGTTGCATACGTCTTTTTGTATCCAGCAAAGATTCAGCATTGGCTTTGCGTCCAAACGAAAGATCAACTTCTTTGGCCTTATATGCCTCCACATGTTATGAAGCGATTCTGCGACAATCACTTCAGTCTCTGAAGCGCCGTGACACAGACCGGACAAGCTGCGATGCTTTATCTCGGGGACAACTTCGAAGATGAAGCCGTGTCGACCGGGAAAGTCATCTTCGAAAGAGGCTGTGGCCTTGGGGGCTGAYGCCTGAATGGACGCATCAAAGATGTCATGGTCACGGTCTACCCGAGGATTAATCTGCAAGAAGGGATTCTCACGCTTAAAGTTCATCTTGAATACTCCTGACCGAGATATGTGAATAAAGCCACTATTTTCGGATGTGCTCCAAATGCTCATACCGTCAAAACGCATAAGTCCTCGTAGTAGAGATCGCAACCATTTGAGCCGTTCGTGATCGGGCATCAATCCAATGGTCGCCATGAAAACACCTAGTATTGCATCGAGAGTCACCACATCATGCCTCGTCTTCACTTCGAGTCCTCGTTACGGCGCCGCAGCGTCGCCATCTTACGTCGGATGCGCACCTCCTCAAGCTGGCTCTTCAACCTTGACTCCTCGAGTTGGAACTGCAGGTCCTCCTCGTGATGGGACTGCTTGAGCTGGGTGGAGGAGTCGCCTGTGCGCTGACGCTTGTTCGCACGCTTCTCGCGCTGCACAGCGGCTTCTTCTTCGGGCTCGTAGTCGGAGTACTCGAGATCTGGCTCCTCGTCATCCTTATCGACGTCGATGACTTCCTGTTTGATGCCTGTGTTGTCGCCTGCTGCGCTCCGCTTCAGGGTGTTTGGATAGTTGGCTGGCAGAGTCACAGGCAAGACGACCGGCAAGGAAGGACGAGCTGGTGGCGGATTAGGCAKCACCGGCGCTGGCGCCCACGCTGGCTTGCTCATCGATGCAGGCTTGTTGGGGGCCGGAAACTTCTTGACGATGTCCACGAAATCAGAATCCTTGCGCATCTCCATGATCGCACGGTATCTGCAAATAGACGATTAGTATGCATTTCGAATGATGAGGCCCTTTTTATAAGATTGGTACACGCTCCGTGACTTCCATGCTTMAATCGACTTACCGAGACTCTTCAAGAGTGCCCCCCTTCTGCAGCTTGTGCGCGACTGCCATCCACGCACTGATTTTGTTCTGACGCTGCACCTGGTGGCGCCATTCATCGGTCTTATCCTCCTTGAATTCCTTTGGTTTGTACGGCTTCTTCTTCACCTTGTCCCACTGTCCACGAAGCATGGCCTTGGCGTCGTAGTTGATGCCTACAGAAGATCGAGGGTTAGCAAATGCTTGAGTGATAGAGTAAGTAGCAGGATGAGAAGCGGCTGCTGAAATTTCCAGGATCCCAGCTCTTCCAGGGAATGTGATATGTCATCTGTGTGCGATACCAGCCATTGCCTCGGTCATCGCTTGTGCAGAAGAGAGCGCCTCGAATGTTTGAAATACTCACGCCAGCGAAGTGTATCGGTCTGGGCGTGTGGCGCATCGGCATTGGTCGCTGGCTTAGTGGTCGCGGACATTGTTGGCTTTGAGGGCTCCATCGAGCCGCTTTCTCGAGCAGTGATCAAATGTTGCAATCTGCTCATGTGACGGCGACGGTTGACGCGAAGCAAGCAGGTCGATGCCGACACGTTTTGAGCGGGCTCTGCGCTTTCAAAGTTCAATGCTAAGATCAAGAGGTTGGTGGACGTGCGGAGCCTGCGAAGGGTTGGCTAATGTTAGTTCGAAGGTTGTTGTTGAGAATGTTAGAAAATTTGGGGAAGTGAAGTCAAGGAAGTCCGAGTCTGCCAGCCGCGACGCTAGCGCGCATTTGGTGGTTTACAAAGTGAATGAGCCACATGCTGCCGTCCTGACATGTGAATTTTCCTGCAAGGCCATCATGTTTGACTCCCTAGGTATCTTGTCAAATAACATCACTCATCCTTGACCCCCTCGATTAGTGTCTTGATCCCTTTCGCAGCCTTGACCTCGGTGAAGGCCTTCTCTGCATCCTGGAACTTCACCTTTCCAGTGATTAATGACTTTACATCCACGCGACCGCTCGTGATCAGATCCACTGCAAGCTTGTAGTCTCCACTTCCATATCGGAAGGACCCCTTCATGGTGATTTCCTTCGAGCACAAGGCGCCAATTGGGAAGTTGATGTCGGACTTGCCCATTCCGCCCTGATCCAAGTTAGCTGAGGTCGGCAGTGTGTGCCAATGAGGGCGGACTCACTTGTACATAGCGACCGCCGACTCGAAGAGCGTGAATGGAAGTCTGTATGCAGGGTTCCGCTCCGCTGGCATCGATGACTACATCGGCACCGGCGCYAAGCTCACAGGTCTCGATAATTCGCTTCGCAGCATCTTGCGCAGACTCTCTTTGGGAGACAATGGTATGTGTGGCAGCATACTTCTCTGCGAAGGCGAGCCGCTCCTCGTTGATATCAACAGCGACGATTTTGGCGGCCCCAAAAGCCTTTGCTACCGC
Source organism: Ramularia collo-cygni (assembly GCF_900074925.1). Lineage (NCBI taxonomy): Eukaryota > Fungi > Ascomycota > Dothideomycetes > Mycosphaerellales > Mycosphaerellaceae > Ramularia > Ramularia collo-cygni. The sequence goes on from NW_019716258.1 coordinate 717,741, forward strand.
ACAGCACAGCAAACCGACAGGACCGCTGCCAAACACGACCACAGTCTCGCCGGGGGTCACAATCGCTTGCCGCGCGACAATGTGAACACCAACGGCCAATGGCTCCACTAGAGCGCCTTCCTCGAGTGACACAGACTCTGGAAGTTTGTAGCAGAAGTCTTCTGGCAGAGAATAGTACTTCGCCAAGGTGCCATCAAAGGGAGGCGTAGCTGCGAATTGCATGTCCGGGCAAAGATTGTACTTTCCATCCTTACACCTCACGCAACGTCTGCAGGGCACGCCAGGCTCCATGGCGACTCGATCGCCTACTTTCAAGCTCTTTACACTCTCGCCAACGGAAGAAACAATCCCACTGGACTCATGGCCCAGCACCATTGGCGACTTGACGATGAACTGCCCGATCTCGCCATGCACCCAGTAGTGGACATCGCTCCCGCAGATTCCGGTGAACTTGACGTTCACAATGACATCGTGTGGTGATTTGAGGGTTGGGACGGGTCGGTCTTCGAACTTGACGCTTCCGGCCTTTTCGAGCACGAACGAGAGGTTCTAGAGGTTTGGGTTAGCTCGATGTCGAAGACCTTGATGGTTGTACAAGGCCGAAGCGAAAGTCACACTCACTTCTTGGCCCATCTTGACGTCTGAGGACTTGAGAATCGCGATTGTAAAAATTGAGAAAGTAGAGAGACTGGTTGTTGTTCTTACTTACTGCTTGTCTGGCAGAAATGCCAGCTTACTCGGCTGAAGTGCGTTGTTGAGACGCTGCGCTCTCGTGTGACGGAGGGACGTGACAATGGCGGTCCGACAGAGGTCCACCATCCAATTTAGCCGGCTGGCTTGGCGCCGGGGGATAATCTCACTGCTGATCTGTCCATGAGGTGTCTATCCCCAAACTTCACCATTGCCAGCCCAGAACGACAAGACATGTCGCGTTGCGAAGTTGAGAATGGTAACTGACTGCGACTTCGAGCCCGACCATGTGCTTCCAAGAAGTAGACCAATGAGGTGCAGTAGATGAGGCCGCCACGGACCAATCCCCCTCCACAACCTGGCGCACTGGACATGCCAGAGAATGTAAGGGAGCAACGTTCATGGGGACACAGCCATCTGTATACAGMACCCTCACGCATCCCCAGATTCAATGCCGTATCCAAGGTACCTACGTGGTACGGTCGGTACGATTCTCGAGACGGAAAGCTCTTTTGACTCCTCCAGCCTGCTGTGAGCGAGGTCGGCGTAGATTGCCAATTTTCTGGTAACGATCCAGGCCTTGACAACTACAAGCCCTGCCCAAGTCTCGGGAAGCACCAACAAGCATCATTATTGGAAGCGGATCGAACTTATCATGTCCTGGAACAGCACTCCGGTGCATCCTCGCACGGCCCGCCCAGAAATCAGCCAATCCAGGGTCAAGCTCAGGCTTATCTATCGATCAAGCTTCCCCAATTCTCTTCACGTGGAGACGCATGGGGTTATCTCAGAGGCCATGCACGCGATTTGCACTTCCTTATCATCGTCAGCAGATACCATTGAGTAAAGCAACATGCAGAGGATCCCTCTCGCCGATTACGGTGAGCAGTGAGGCGTACTTTGGTGAAAGCGATGAGACGAGCCGAGAAGTACTACAAGAGCTTGTCGCTCTCTCTGTAGGCTTGGTAGGCTGATTGTTCAATTGCGAGTCCTTTTCGATCCCCATCTCCTGKCAACATGGCGTCAACACCGCCGCTCAGTCAAGCCACTGGCTATGGCATCGTGATTGGACTGGGCTTTCTCTTTGCGTATGTCAGTCCTCTCTTTCGAAACATTCAGACGCTGACTTGAAGCTACAGCTTTGGGATGATGTTGAMAACTTTTGTCTTGAAGCGATACAACAACGAACTGCAGACAAGTGAAGTCTTCAGCACTGCTGGCAGATCGGTCAAGTCTGGCTTGGTGTCATCTGCAGTGGTATCCTCCTGGACATGGGCGGCGACTCTGCTGCAATCGTCATCCGTCGCCTATTCGTACGGTGTATCGGGCCCGTTCTGGTATGCTTCTGGAGCGACCGTTCAAGTTATCCTCTTTGCAACCCTCGCGATTGAGTTGAAGCGCAAGGCGCCAAATGCACACACCTTGTAAGTCATTCCAGTGTCTGGATCCACCGGAGTGTCCTGCACATCCTGGAGCAACTCAACCCAGCGAGGCCCTCGACAGCCGATCAGACATGCGAAGAGCCGCACTGGCTCTGACTCAAGTTCATCTCTCTGCGTTGGAAGGCAAAGTTGGGAACCGTGACTGACAAATCCCTAGTTTGGAAGTTATTCGAGCGCGCTACGGCCCCATCACACACGGAGTGTACATTCTGTTTGGCCTCATGACCAACGTCCTAGTGACCGCCATGCTCTTAACGGGTGGCTCCGCTGTGGTGACATCCCTCTGTGGTGTTCCTACGGCAGCTGCATGCTTTCTGCTACCCATCGGCGTTGTGCTCTATACGATGTTTGGCGGTATCAAAGCAACGTTCCTAACAGACTATGTACACACTGTGGTGATTTTAGTCATCATCTTCTTGTTCGCCTTCACAGCATACGCTACGAGCAGCGTGCTGGGTAGTCCTGGTGCGGTCTATGATGCGTTGGTTGCTGCTTCTGATCGACATCCTGTGGAAGGCAATGCAGAAGGTAGCTACCTTACGATGAGATCCAAGGAGGGTGCGGTGAGTGTTCAGAGTAGATCCTAAATGCCCTCAATCCGTGTACTGATTCGGTCTAGATATTCTTCGTGATCAACATCGTGGGCAACTTTGGTACAGGCTTCTACTACGTTCTCTGATGCAAACCCGTTGTAGCTGACCCGTATGTCGATAGGTACCGTCTTCATGGACAATGGTTACTACAACAAAGCAATCGCTGCGTCCCCTGTACATGCGTTGCCTGGATATATCGCTGGAGGACTATCGTGGTTCGCCATTCCATGGTTATGCGCCACGACTATGGGCTTGAGCGCTCTGGCATTGGAGACAAATCCAGTCTTTCCCACCTACCCAAATCGTATGGACCCCGCCGAGGTCTCTGCTGGCCTCGTGCTACCCAATGCAGCGGTAGCATTGCTGGGATCTGGCGGAGCATTAGCAACACTTCTCTTGATCTTTATGGCCGTAACCTCTGCAATGAGTGCTGAGCTCATTGCAGTCTCAAGCATATGGACCTACGACATCTACAAGACTTACATCAACCCGGACGCTTCCGGCAAGCGGCTCATCTACATGTCGCACACCAGCTGCGTTGTTTACGCCATCTTCATGGCCGGCTTCTCCACAGGACTGCACTACGCGGGCATCTCAATGGGATACCTCTACTTGCTGATGGGAGTGATTATATCTGGTGCTGTTCTCCCTGCTTCACTCACGCTTTTATGGGATCGCCAAAGTTGGGCAGCCGCGACATTCTCGCCACCTCTAGCGTTGTGTTGCTCGCTCATCGCATGGTTGGTTACAGCTAAGACGCAGTACGGCGAGCTTTCCGTGTTAACGACGGGATCGAACAATCCTATGCTCGCTGGAAACGTGGTATCACTGCTGGCTCCTGTAGTTTTCATTCCAGTACTGTCGTTTGCCCTGCGGAATCCAAAGTATGATTGGCTTTCGATGAAGATGATCCGGAAAGGAGATGATTCCGACCTTGCTGCCGCCGCAGATGTTGATCTGGAGCTCGTACCGGGAGAGACGAGTCGATCTCAGGATGAAGAGGAAGAGGAGCAAAAGAAGCTACAGCGGGCCGCTAAGATCGCCAGAACACTCACCGTATGCATGACCCTTGCTTTGCTGGTGCTATGGCCTATGCCTCTCTATGGGAGTGGATACATCTTCAGCAAGAAGTTCTTCACCGGCTGGGTGACTGTTGGTGCGTATAATTCGGTCGTGTCACCCACTTATAACAATCTAACTCGATGTCGTAGGAATTCTCTGGCTCTTCTGCTCCAGCTTCTGCGTCGGCATTTACCCTCTGTGGGAAGGCCGTCGTACTAGCACGAGGACAATCAAGGCAATCTTCTTGGATGTCACCGGCCGTGGTAGACCTATAGTCCATCACGGAAGAGCGACAGAAAGGGGCGATGATACGAGGGAATCTGAGTCCCAGGAGAAGTATACGAAGAAGACAGCTACGCCTCCAGAAGTGGAGATCAAGTGATTGGATTGCGTTGCTCCAATTCCGCCGAAGTTTTGCGAGGATTCGATTCGCTGCCAATTCAGGRGCGCCGGCTATTCGAGCGGACTCGGTGGATGGTAAGGATGCCAACGCAAAGAGACGCTGTAGGTCGAGGTAGGGAAACACCTTGATGATTCTTGAAATGTATATGTAGACGCTTGCCTCGCCCAAAACTCTCGCATCTGCGTTTATCCTTAGCTCGGTGCTCCGGCTAAATTCAGTCCGTGGTGGCTAAGGTACAACCGCGCCGGAGTCAAGTCCGCGATTTGCTTCGTTCTTGCGCTCTCGAGCAGCAACATCGACCTCCAATGACCAGAACGCCACTTTACCGCACGTCAATCAGTCACAGAAAAGTGGAAGACAGGAGGACGTCAATGACGCCAATGCACTGCTCTGCACACACCTTACATCGCTTCCGATGTTTGCCTCATAATGACGTTCCGCCACAGCTGCCCCTGCAAAAAGGCGATCATACGAAGCAGGTGGATAGATGGGTAGGCGACGCGACTTTTGTTGATAGTCGATTTTTCTCTCTCATCTTTGTTGGTCTTCCATCTTCCAATTCTGCTCATTCAAAATGGCTCTCTCTCAAGCAGCATACAAAGCCGAACAGGCTCTTGGTCACGGAGACAACGCGATTACTGCACAGGACGTGTAAGTGAACTTCTTCTTCACTAGATGGTGGGTGGGACATGTGCTGAACTGTCGTACAGAACCAACCCAGGCAATGACCGCGAAAAGTATGGCGATCCAACCAAGAACATGAAGGCTTTGGCCTGGATGGGCAAGAACACCGTGAGCGTGATCGACTGCCCAAAGCCAAAGGTCATTGAGGATCAAGATGTCATTCTGAAAATCRCTGGATCGACCGTATGCGGATCTGACTTGCATCTTCTACACGGAAGTGTCATCGAACTTGAGAAGGGTGAGTGAAACCGGTTCGAATCGTGACCCTGACTCTTTGCTGAGACTCTATACCAGGCGATATCTTGGGCCACGAGTTTTGTGGTATCGTCGATGAAATGGGCCCAGCTGTCAAAGGCTTGAACGTTGGTGACAGAGTAGTTGCAAGTTTCCAGATCGCCTGCGGTGACTGTCGGTATTGCCACAAGAAGCTGTCTTCGCAGTGTGAGAAGACCAACTCGAACACAATCGAAAACGCCATGTACGGYGGAAGAACGGCTGGCATGTTCGGCTACTCCCACTTTACTGGAGGCTTTGCTGGTGGCCAAGCAGAATACACCAGAGTGCCCTATGGTAATGTCAATCTGCTCAAGATTCCCGACGATGTGCCCGATGAGAAGGCTCTGTATCTCTCAGACGTCATCGCTACAAGCTGGAATTGCGTCGTCGATACTGGTGTAAAGGAGGGCGATGTAGTGGCGGTGTGGGGAGCTGGACCTATAGGTCAGATGGCCGCTGAGTTTGCCTTTATGAATGGTGCAAGCAGAGTCATCGTGATTGACTGCMACTGGAGACTGGACTATGTCAAGTCGAAATACCCCAAGGTTGAGACAGTCGACTTTTCCGAGCTCAAGGGCACCAAGGCTGTTGTGACGAAGCTCAAGGAAATGTGTGATGGCGTTGGTCCAGACGTGGCTCTTGAGGCGAGTACCTTGAAGATCGTACGCTGCGAAATGGTGTGCTAACTGTGCGTTTAGTGCGTGGCAGGAGAATATCCAAAGGGCTGGTTCCACGCTGTTCAGATCGCCGCCGGTCTCGAGACCGATACCAGCGAGATTCTCAACGAGATGATCGAATCGGTGAAGAATTACGGCCGTGTCGGTATCACTGGCGTCTACGTTGGATACACCAAGTTAGTACCAGCATCCTTCAAGGTCACCATTCGCAACTAATCGTGTTMTCAGCAACTTCAACATCGGCTCCGTGATGGAGCGAGGCATTCGATTCATTGGCAATGGCCAAGCTCCTGTTCACTTGTACTGGGAAGAACTGCTCAAGCGTATCCAATCGGGAGAGATCGACCCATTGAAGATGGTGACCCATCGCGTACGAATGGAAGACTTGGACAAAGTCTACTACAAATTCGACAAGAAGGAGGATGGGATGCAGAAAGTCTTTGTTCAGACCCAATTTTCGGCACCCCCATGTGAGGGCAGCCCACAATTGACTGAATACTGATTATGAATACTCTCTGCTACATGGGGAACTTTTGTACGTCTAGAGTAGCATGAAATGGCACAGCGTTCAACATGTAATGGCGGGATGTAATTGCAGCGGGCGTTTAGGGTATGTTCACTCCAGAATCGCTCTTACTGGAGCTCTTTTTTTGTTTTTCGCCTTGCTCGCAGCTCTGTTCTTCGCTTTAGCCTCGTCGTTGCACTTCAAACACCCTTCGTTGTTCTGGTAGATCCATCTGTGTGGATCTAATGCATCGAGTGCAGCGCTGCTTAGCACAGCTATCTGGAATTTCAGGGAGATGACGAAGTATATAGCTTCGTTAGACTTTGGCAAGGAATCTTGCTTGCTAGCCTTAGCCTCGAGGACAGCCCGGTCGTTGCCCTGAGAAGTCGATAGCTTGACAACGATCTTGTCGTTGACTTTGATGCGGCGGTCGACGTTTGTTGGCCGAGGCGTCTATTATGTCWTTACCTTGCGATGATATTCGTACATTGTGTGAGGGAGACTTGTGTGTACTCCCTTAATTGCCTCCTTTTTCGCCCTTTCTACTCTTCTCTCTTTGAATCCGCTCTCTATGTAGGATAGATATTTCATGCCTCTAGCTCATTACTAAGTAGCGTAGTACTATAAGTTTTAAACGAGATAAAGTAGTAAGTATATACATTCTATCAGATTAACAGTAGGTGAGTAGTCTTAACGCACTACGCTTCAACCTGAAAGATGCCCCTTTCTATATTTTACTCCCTCCAAGATACCTAGATTTCAAAGCGCGAGAGTAGATCTGAGTAGCAAAGCTAACTATATCATAGTAGAAGCAACGCCTGCATGATAGAGAATTGCCTCGAATTATCCACTTGAAGTGAAGTAACACAATGTAGGGAGCGTAAGTTTCGCCCCTGTTTTGGCAGCACATTCATCTACCTGAAAATCTACTTTCCTAGCCAGATGCCGATTTTATACGGCCATTGCTGCGCTTATTTGTATAGTGCTCCGAGATGTATCGGAGAGTAGCATCTGTATGGTCAAATCTCACTCGAATTCATYGCATTTCCGCCTCAAGTTCGTGTGTTTCCACTTTAAGTGATCTGAGACACCTGAGATACGCGCCTATTAGTACCTTGTCTTCCCAATTCAAATCTTGCTCTCTCTTGTCAGAAGCTGGTTTCTATACGGCGAAGACTCTGAAAAGTAGCAGAGTCTTTGTCTTTTCTGTGAGAAACCCACATCTTGGACCAGATTGTAAATGGATTTGGGACATTTTCGCACTTTGACATTTATTTTTGATCTATTTAATCGCTCAAACTCCGTTCAATTCAGGCCATGATTTCTGTACATTAGGCAACAAAACGGCCTTTTCAGTCCACATTCCTACTTGCGAATGGCCTTGGTGGCCCTCTCCCGCATGAAAGACAGCAGCTTCTCACTATGCTCCATGCTTCTCTGTGCGTTGTCCGCCGCAGTCCAGGCTTCCTTTGCCCATTTTCCTGCGTCTCGGATGTTTTGCAGACCTCTTTCGAGAGACTATCGATATGTTAGTGTGTGGTTTCTTTGAAATGTGGGGCATTGACTTACCTCAACGAAGCCCCTAATCTTATTAATGCGACGGGTATCGGTCTCGGTGGTGATCTGATTGAGCAAACGTTGACACAGCTCTATGGTGGCTTCTCCAGAGGCAGCAGGGAGGGGAATGAAGGACCTAGGCACTGTGCCTTCCCCTTGAACGTGCTCTGTCGATGGATGGCTGACGGTTGCAGGGGTGATCGCCACCTGGCTCTCTATCTTCTCCAGCGGCGATGGCTTCTTTTCTGGGGCCTTTTCGGGGAGGAATGGAGCCTGGGTAGAGGCTCGCTTCTTCACGATGATGCTCTGGCGCTTGGCTCTGAGCTTGTTGCTGGCTGGATCGCGGGTCAAACGCATTCGAATAGGCGAGTGTTCGATGTCGTCCCTCTTCTGACCCTTGTGGAAGAGACCGCCGAGTTTTCCGATCATTCTGCGACCCTTGGAAGGCATCTGGACTTCCCGATTGGACTGCATTCCGAGTTAGCCTATGACATCAGTGTGTGGGACTCTATCAATATTTACCATTCTTGGAATGTCAGGAGGCGCTGAGCTCTTGGCGGCAGACGAGGCTGTTCTACGCGCGAAACCGGGCTCGCTCGGTGGCACAGCGGCACGCGCAGCAGCGGCAGCAGCAGCACGCATCTTRCCCGGAGTTCTGACCCCAGCGAGGCCGGCAGTGGGATCATGTGTGGGGCCTCCGAAATGTGGCTGCGGTGCAGCAATCGGGTGGGGCACAGCGACAGGAAAGAATGTCAATGATTCCATGCGGTCTGCAATCGTTTCTTCAGCTGCATGATGTCTGCTGAAGGCATGGTCTTCTGTGGCCGGTCTCATAATCGATCCCATTGGTGAGTCATGTCTCTTCAGTCTTCTGCCCTTCGGAGAGTGATGAGCCACTTCTGAATGGACGTCGGCTTCGGTATCAGCGTCGTCGAAGTCGCCAACGTTCACTTTGCCCGAGAAATTTTCGAACTCGTGGCCATCTCCATATTGGGACGCGCCATCGCCATTAATGGTAGTGGCGATCTGATTCAGGTCGATTCCAAGGGCGTGAGAGTCGCTTCTCGGCGGCAGATGGAGCGATGATGTGAAAGGTGGAGTCACCGACGAATCGCTGTTTGCTGCTGTCTGTGGGGTAACAGGCTGGAAGCCATCGAAGTCGAAGGCACCTAGTGCGGCATATGATGGAGTGGTTGGCAATGGGCTTGAGGGAATGCTTGCAGCAGGTGGCGAGCTGGAGAACTGGTCATTGTTAACCTTTTTCCTCTTGGGGGCGATGTCCACCAGCCTTGCTCGGTGAAATCCGGAGAATGGATGACTTGCATTGGCTACTCTGACTTCTCTGGCTTCTCTGGCCACGCGGTTGACGGAGCGCAACCCGGCAGACTCTTCATCGGTGACGATGTATGAGTCTGGCGTATCAGGGGCGCTGGACAGAAGACTAGAAGTCCGACGAAATGATGAGGCTCCACCAGAGCGGGGACGAAGACCAGCGGGTCTGCCGATGCGAGAGGGGCTCACAGACGACTGGCTGAGAGGACGTGAGTCTCCTCTCAGATATCTGTTGGCGTTGGCGCCGCGGGCCGTGGTGTGCACAATCTTAGGATTGGGTGTGGATGGCAATGGCTTGTCGCGGCTGAGCAGTCTGTCATGGCTGGAAGGCTTGTCACGGCTGGAAGGCTTGTCACTGCTGGAAGGCGTGTCGCTGCGGGACTGCGACGTTGTCAGTACGAGGAGCTGCGGTGACGCATGGGGAAATATCACCGTGGGTGTGGAGCGCGACGAGGAGCGCGGCAATTTCGATGCGGATGCGCCGGTGGTCTTCATCTTGTCGAGTAGTCTGTGTGATCTGCGATCCGAGTCAGTCATGTTTTCTGCTCGGTTTGAGCAGGTTTGTGCTGTTGTAGTGGAGAAGGTTGAAGCAAGCCGACGACAAGAGCTAAATGCGCTTCGTGCGGCCAATCAGTAGTGGGGTAGGGTGAAGCGCTTCACCAGAGAAATCCCTCCTGGGCCTGATTGTTTGACCCGGGCTGTCAAGGTCTGTTCATGCTTTGACACGACCGCCGACCGGACATGCCGCGCTGATGGGGACGAGCCAATGCATTGCAGGCATCGCTCGAAAGACAATATGCGCCAAGGGAGCAATATCGACAGGAAACGGGTCGACATGGGCATGATCGTCACACCGTACTGGCTGATCTCTCCTCGCCTTTCATTCCTCTCCATGACGCCAACGTGCTCGGCTATCCGTATTGACAGCGGCATAGCAAGGCAACGGGGCTACCACGACGTGTCCTAGCCCGTCCTTAGCTACCAGGCGGCCTCAACCAAGAGAAGGGTTCCCTCGAATACACGCTCAAGGCAGATAGTTGGGACAGATACGTTCAATCGAGATAGCGCCAGGGGTTCTCTTCCAGTCCCCCGAGATGCCTCCAGGCTGGTCCGCAGAGGCCCTGGCAGACTTCAGGACTGGCTTCTGAGAGAAGCAATGCCGTTCGAAACYCCAGCGAGCCAGCGAATAACCAGGAGTGACGATTCAATGGTGCATGGTGTTGCTGTATCGGACCACACACGTTCGTGCCTGATCCCATGGTCTGACACCATCGGCGTTGTATACAGCGCACGGAGCTGCTTTTTGGCCCAATGACTGGCGCAGAGGAATACCAACAAGTCCAGAGACGAGGACCTTGAGATCGATGGCGGTTTATGGCGGCGGACAGCAAGAGACCTGTTGACCGTGGGCCTAGTCCTCGTGGTCCATGGTCGATCACCTCAGCCCGTTCGATTCGGACACAACCAAGCACGACTCAAGCACAACTGTCAATACTGACGAATGCTCAAATGAGAGACACAAGGGATATCCGGCATCTCAGCTATGTTCCGTAGCGCATATAGCCTGGTTTATTCGCTGATTCCAGAGTAGACCGCATCCCGGTCGGAACAGGAAATTTAACAGATGCTGCATGCGGGTTGTGGATACATCGATGTTCCAGCCATTCCATGATCGTCCCCGCGAGAATGATCCAAGGAAGACCAGGCCAGAAGATCGAACCCTTGTAGGTATCGAGAAGTTTTTAACATCCCATGGCCAAGTATTGCTTCCTCGTGAGTTGACGGCATGGCCGCATGCAAGCTTTCAGCCTCCACGAGCATTGAAGGAGCCCACCAAGAACAGGCATGCGGCTTGTGCCATCACCTCCACGTCGATTCGAGGACACAGATGATTCTTCAAAAATCGGGGAACACGGGGGCTTAGGCAAAGGGGGTTGAGAAGATTCATACCTTGAGAATGATGTCTCGTAGAGAACAGAGTTGCGGATGAATTGCATTCAACTATGTTTGAAGCAGGCCGGACAATGTCAGTGGTGATGTWTGAGATGGGCAGAGCAGAGCAGACAGTGACGTTGGCGAGTGATGTTGTGGACAAATGAAGAGGCATTAAATGATGATGTACTGAGCGTGAGTTGTGCAGCACGCTCACAGCGTTGCCATACACCATTCTACCTCCTACGTTTGCTCTTGGCATGTTGGACATTGCCACAACGCACACAAGAGGTGAGGGTGCGGTCGCCGACCGAACGCTCATCTCGGCACGGAAACGTGCACCGCGGGGACTGGGGTGCTATGGATGCATTGGGCTCCATGGAGCGGGATGTTGCGTTCTGGGAGACGCATCTCGAGGGGACGACAGGCACGACGCAGGAACCCGTCGAGGGCGGTGAGACGGGGACATGGTAGAGTCAAAGCGCATGAAACAAGTCGCCATTGTTCTCCTTGAGTGATTCATGATAGACTCAAACGTGGATCGCGAAATGGTAAACGAACAAAAATGTTGATGAGTATCATGATGGGAAGCAGTCGGGTGGGAGAAGAGGAGAGGTGTCGTCCGTCGTTCACCCAAATTGGCTTTCGGTTGGCACGGCGGATCTCCCGGCTCATCATCGGACGCCGCAATTTTTATACCTCCAGCTGGCCTCCATCTTCAATTCCTCCTACAAACCATCTCAGGGAATTCATTCTTTACCATGACGCCGGAATACAAGGCAGAAAAAGAGGCGTCGGTCTCATTTCTCGGCGGTGGTGGTATCTGGGAAATCAATCATGTCGCCCTGGTAGCTCCCGTACGACCTTCTGTTGCATGCATGGTGAACGCGATCTAACTGTGATGCAGGCCGCCGCATTTCTGTGGGCGATGCTACAAACCCGCCAGAAGTTCTTCAAACCATACACTTTTGCTGCCGCTTTTTCGGACTTCCTAATCCAATGTTGCGCCATTTTGTTCGCAACGACGGTGTATTCTTCGGCTCCTCAAATGCTCAACGGCCTGCTTCTTCTTCCAGCTATCGCTGCTTTCCTACAACCCGCTCCAGAGGCAGCCAAGGAGCTTGCGAAACCCCCTTCCAAAGACAAGGATGATGAAGACAAGAATGACAAGGACATTCTCCCCGTCAAGCCATTCATCACGGCCTATCGTGGAGCTATGATGATCATCACCTGCTCCAGCATCTTGGCCGTCGACTTTCCCGTKTTCCCGCGGCGAYTCGCCARGACCGAGTCTTTTGGAACCTCTCTCATGGACATGGGCGTAGGCTCCTTCGTCTTTGCAGCCGGTGTAGTCGCTGCACGTCAGCAACTCAAGGAACAGCACATTGCTCCACGCTCCATGTTCGCACGTCTCAAGGAAGCGATGCGTCACTCACTTCCCTTGGTGATCCTTGGATTCATTCGGCTGTGGTCTGTCAAAAGCCTCGACTACGCCGAGCACGTCAGCGAGTACGGCGTGCACTGGAATTTCTTCTTCACTCTTGCTCTGCTATCGCCAACCATTGCCGTTCTTCAGCCAGTTCTGAGGTGGGTGCCATCTTACAGCATCTTCGCATTTGTCATTGCCATCTGCTATGAGCTTGCGCTATATTGCGTCCCGGATTTGAAAGCCTACATCATTCTCTCTGCGAGAAACGAAGGAGATTGGCTGTCACAGAACAGAGAAGGCGTATTCTCATTCATTGGTTACCTCGCGATTTTTATCGCTGGCATGGGCCAAGGTATCAACATCCTGGAGCGAGATCCAGAATTTGGCGATCCTCTGAAGCCAGTGAAGGACACCATGGATGAGGATGCCGAGTGGCTGGAATCTGTGCTAGGTGGATCTGACCGAGCAGACCAAGCTCCTGCTAAGCCTGCGATGGAAATGCCACAGTTGAAGCCCGAGTTCCCGAAGCAGACGCTACCACGGCTGGGCTTCTGGACCGCACTCTGGTTCGTCTTCTCAACATGGGCCATGTGGAAATATGGCCCAAAGTTGTTTGTATCACGCCGCATGGCGAACCTCGCATATGTCTGCTGGGTGTGCACTTTCAACACCGCACAACTCTTCCTCTTTTGTGGGATCGAGACGGTCATGTTCCCCAATCTATACAAGGCGAAGAGCAAGCAAGTTGAGAGGCAGCGAATCCAGGACGCGACGAGCAGGGTCATGCATGCTTACAACCGCAATGGGTTGGCGATCTTCCTATTGGCTAACCTTTTGACTGGGCTCGTCAACATGACAATACCGACTCTACACATGAGCGATGTTGGGGCTATGACAGTGCTTGTGTCTTACATGGGCGTACTCACAAGCGTCGCGCTGGCTTTGGATCATTATGATGTGTCGATCAAGCTGTAGAATGAAAGCGTTGTAGGAACATCATGTACCAAAAAGTGTACACCTATAATAGAGCATCACCTTTCCATTCTTCATTCTTTTGCAATCAAATTCTGGGCATACTATAACAATCGACGAGCAGAAGTGCTTCCCAAGACGATCCTTCGATTGCCGATCATATTTCATGTTACACAGTACCGAGTGAGGTTAGAGAAATGTGAGGCAAAAGTCTCGTAATCACGTGGCAAGCATGGCACACAAGGACTGTGGGGGACTCCCGGGAAAGTTCCAGAAGTGACGTCGAGATATCCGAGCTCCTCTGATCTCTCTTCACGCTTGCGCCCTTCTCCATCAATTCTCTATCGCCAACAACGTCCACACCACTCCAACGATGGCCTTCATACTCCGGCGACCGTTTGCAGTCGCAAGCACAATCGCCAAAGAAATCCCCAAAGCGACATCAAAGTCCACGATCCGCAGTTTCCAAACCCAATCGCAAGCACCAAACGTCTTCCCCAAGCAGTCGACGCCTCTACGTACCGCCTTCGCCGCAAACCAACAAAATGTCTTCCGCTCCGCCTTTCGCCACTCCTCGCAACGTGGTTACCAGACCCAAGCGCCCGTCAACCCACTCGCGCAAGGGAATCTGACCCAACGCTTGATATACGGCGGAGCAATCTTCGGAGGCGCAATCCTAGCCACCAACCTCATCTTCAATCGCGAAACGCGCGAAGATGGCGGCATGCCACCCTACGAACGAAGCTACCTGAATGAAACATTTCTACACACAGGCCTGGGAATCGGTATCATCGGAATCGCTGCTCGCGCTCTGCATACCAGCGGCTGGTCTTACCGCCTCATGTCCGCGAACCCGTGGCTGGTATTGGGAATCGGCCTCGTAGGATCTATTGGAACCATGATGGGATGCCGCGCTACGCCCCCGGAGAACTACATGCTCAAGTATGCTCTATGGGCAGGGTTTAACGTGACGCAGGCCGCGCTKTTGTCTCCTATGCTCTTCTTCCACCCTGCCATCCTGGCTCGCGCTGGCCTGTACACTGTCGGAATGATGGGATCGATTGCTTTTGTGGGTGCCACCGCCAAGCAGGAAAAGTACCTGTACCTTGGAGGACCTCTGCTCGCCGGTGTCGCTATCGTGGCACTTTCTGGTCTTGCACCACTCGTTCTGCCAGTCACTGCTACCCGTGCATTGGCTATGACCGAGAACCTCTGGTTGTATGGAGGTAAGTCGAGCATCTTCGTATCGTGAAAATGCGAATCGCTACTAATGCATCCCAGGTCTCGCCGTCTTTGGTGGCTTCACCCTCTACGACACCCAGAAGATTCTGAACCACGCCCGTCTAGCCGAGCGTGGTCTGTTCCGACGTGACGCCGTCAATGAGTCCATTGCTCTCGAGCTCGATTTCATCAACATCTTCGTTCGCATGGTCCAGATTCTGGCWATGCAGCAAGGACGGAGAAAGTAAAACAAGAATGGCAAGATTGGAGCGGTGGAATTAGTTTGGGATCTTAGCGGAAACGGCCTTTGGCGTTGTGATTTGGAGGAAGCGAGTGTGTGGAAATCCGCGGTTTCCCTTTTGTTCAAGGAAATGAAAGTAACAACCATGTATTATAATCTTTTCTCCTAAGCGAGTCCACCTGTGAGACTTCCTCTACCCCGTCAGTTTTCTGACATGCTATTCGGATTGTTGCCATGCGTCAATGTGGCAAATTTTCTTCCTGACCATCGTGATCACGGGATCAAACGAGTTATGAGATGGGCAGAGGCTTGCCACCTTAGCGACTTGGCTTCTCAATTGTGTGAGCAGCTGCTGGTCCATGGATGTAGGAGATCGCCCAAGTTACAAAGTTTGTAGCTTCGTGACGCTCGTCGCGAGCGAGCCACCATCGTATTTCTTCCAAGCCCAGCATCAATACTGTCTGATGGATATGCACGCGCAGTTTAATAAGACATGCTCGTTTTCTGAAATCTATTTTCCGACTCTCACTTACTGTACACCGCAGTCCGCCTATTAACTGCACCTCTCCCGCGCGCATCAACAAGACATACCTCTTGCTCACCATGAATGCCACGGTCTGCGTCAACCGCGGTCGAAGATTTCCTCCCGTGCCCCGTTCCAGCACTCTTGGGGATGACCACAGTCAAACAATCCTCTCATCTGTGCCCCTTGCCAGCACTTTTGGGTAACAGAAACACTCACTGTTGGCGTGAACATGAACCTTCACGCCGGAAGAAAAGAAACAAAGCAACCAGAGGACGAAGCGCGAAACCGCTCAAACCCACTGCTGAACCCACTTGTAGTCGTGCCTAGACCATCATGCCAAGGCGGGCGCGAGGCATTTGGGCCCCTTTGATTCGTATCGTGGGTGCTGAGCCCGTCTCTCTTCCCAGCTTACGCTGTTGTTCTTCATCAACAAAGCAACGTGGCCACTGGTTGGTGCAGGTGTAGGTGCGGCATTGCTGGGTGGATCAGAGCTGCTGGCGGTGTTGAGCTTTGTGTCAGGCTGCGCAACGGTCTTTTGACTCATCTCGTTCATCTGCTTCTGAGCGTCATATTTGCGCTTTGTATCGTCGATCATGGTCTCAATCTCCTCGAGCGCTGCGAATCACGTCAGTAAACTATCACACGCGCATGATCAACGTACTTACTGGCTATGTGGGGTCTCATGGCAGGCGCGGGGCGGGGCGGAAGTGAAGGTAGTCCAGTGGGGCGCGTGGGCAGCTGAGATGCTGGCATGGATGGCGGCATTGACGGCAGGCCATGCATGGGGTGCTGCTCGCGGAAGAGGTCCGCGGAGTGGCTGGGCGTCAGACCAGGCATCTGAAACGGTGGCGCCATGCCCTGGGGGACGGGCGGGTAGCCCATCGGAACGCCGTGTGAAGCATAGGGATTGTGCATGGGCGGAGCGTTGTAGGCGGAGTGGGGCGCCATGGGAAGTGGGTGGGCAGCGTACGCCGGTTGGCTGGGGACATGTGGGCCGTCGGTCGGAGGCATGTTCCATGCTGTGGCGTTGGGTGGTGAGGCGGAAGTCTCCACAGCAGTGGGCATAACAGGAGCGGCCGATGCAGGTGTGGTGGCAGTCGGCGCGGTAGACGTCGTGATGGAGTCGAATTTTGGAGGCTCCTCACCACGAGCAAGTGCCTCTTTGATGAGACGTCTCTGTTCCATCTTCTTCTCCTTGAAGGCACGAGCCTTGGCCTTCTGGTCCTCGGCGACGGCGACGACGTCAATCTTCGGCTTCTTGTTGGGCTCGTTGGTGCCGTGGAGAGAGTTGCCAGTCCTCCGCATGTACTCGGCCTCCTCGAGCTGGAATCGCTTTATGATGGCGTCGTTGTGCTTCTCGATGAGGTGCTGGGGCACGCCGTCCATGGCGAAGATCTCTGGCTCCAAGGCGCGGCGACCTGGGTCAGCGTTTGGGACTTCTTGGAGATCTGACTTGTGCACTTGCTGCATGTGCACTTTCAGGCCGCCAGCTGTTTGCAGTTTACGATTACAGCTGCGCGGGTCGAATGTACACTTGAAATGCTTTGATCGCTGGTGGTCGCAGAGGTCCTTGAAGCCGGGAAAGTCGCGCTCGCAGTAATAGCACCACAGGCGCGCGAGTGCTTCCTCGAGCGTCTCCGCCTTGCGCTTGGGCGCCATCTTGAACGCGATGCTCTAGAAGGCGGTGGTCAGTTGTCAGATTCAACAGACGTGGTGGCAGTGCAGGTGAAGTTTGGACGATGGTGACTCGACGAGGTCGTCAAGGGAAGGTCGATGGATGGGCGAGCGTCGAGAGGGTGGCTACGGCAAGCGGCAAGCGTGAAATTCAAATAAGGCTAGCGCGCGGCCGATATTCCAATGTTAGACGGTTCTCTGCCGACAAGTTACAACGATGTATTTTTTCCCATAGTGCGCGTGCAGTTCTCATCCTCAAAAATTGGTTGGAGCGTGATGAGATGTACTTCCATCAATTAGTGGGATCCGCGCATTTCAGGAAAAAACGCACCGGAGCACAACGGATACAATGTATCAGCAGCTACAGTCTTATGCCATCTATTTGATCCGTATGATCAGTGCGATGACCCGGAACCAGGCAGGAGACTGACCATTGGGATGAAACGGCCATAAAGTCAGGTTCGGCTAGACTTGGGATAGCGGAGAACAGTCCTTGTGATTAACCGAAAGAGGCGGCAGCACACATATTGGGGGCTCACGGTCAATAGATCAACAGGTGATGAGAGAGCCATATTGGCAGCTGTGCTTTAATTCAAAACACCAGAAGTACGAGAGCGTATCCACGAGCATGCGCCGCCAACACACTTACAATGCAATCGGCAGATCACCCATTGTCACTTCTCACATCGTATGAGGGAGAACGCTTGCTGTTCGAGTGCTCTTCGAGCGTCGTTGTCTTGCTATGGACACTGTTCCCGCTAATACGCTGGTTCATTGATTCGGTCGTTGACAGGCTCCAATCCGCCTTCTCAGCTCTCCACCACGCTGAACTTGAACTTCGAATAGCYCACAGCCGGCGCCGTCGTAGGCGAGAAGATCTGGTACTCCTCGCGGCCCCACTGCGGGTTGTTGATGCCGTCAATCCAATCCTGCGTCTCAATCACCAAGCACCCAAAAGCAGGAATGCCCACATCCTGTCCTGGCACGTGCTGCTGGCTCTTCTTCACCTTGATGCTTCCGTTCTGGCTGACACAGCTGTACAGCTGAATACCACCCTGATTGGTCTCAACGCTGAGCTGAATACCAGTGCTTGGTGCCATCAACCTCAGCACCTCCAAGCTAGCATCTTGGGGAGCCGAATATGGTGGACGATCCGTGATGAAAGCGTTGTCAATTCCCGTACAGCCAGTCCCGCAGTCTCCCTCTGTGTTTGGGACATTCTGGCCGATGGTAGTCTTTGGCTTAGTAAAATCGAGTCCCGTACCGGCAGTGAGCTGTATCTCGCCATTGGGGACGAGGATGCCGTCAGTTCCGATCCGACGCTTTGCATAAGGCATGTAGAGTGTGTTGTTCAAGACTGTCATTGCATTGTCATCGACAAAGGCGCCAAGGTTCCAGTAGATGTGGTTGGAGAGCATGACAGGGGTAGCTTCGTTCAGTGGGATGGAAACGATGCGCGAAACGAACGCCGGGCCTTCGCAGTCGGCAGTGAGGGTGTATGTTGCGATGTTGATGAGATCACCGGGGAAGCCCTGCTCGGCAGCATCGTAGTATGAGAAGGTGATGCTGGAGGTGGTGTGCGCGACAACAGTCCAGTTGCGCTGGTCGTAGCCCACCAGGCCACCATGGAGGGTGTTGGTGCCGTTGTGCTCGTTCTTGGGGATTTCCGAAACTTGATCATCAATGGTGAAGGTGCCGTTCTTGATTCTGATTTGACGGTATTAATGCGAGTAGTGGAGAATTGGCTCTACTGACATACCTGTTCGCATATCTGCCAACCAAACTGCCAAAGTTCTATCGCAAGGTCAGTACTGATAAAGGGCGTATTACATCACTTTGTACACGTGTCTTACGGTGTGGTTCGTCAACTGTGAGACTATTAGTACTTTTGCTAGTCTCGGTGGGACGTGAATCCGCAATGCAACTTACAGTGTCCTCGAGGTACTGCGATCCCTCGTCATATCCAATCRCGACGTCCTGCCAGTTGTTGTTCTTGTCGTAGACGTAGAGGTTCGTCAAGCGCGCGCCGTAGGGAATGAAGGAAGCATTGATGCCATTCGCGCTGAGCTCGTACTTCTTGAATGGGTCGCCGGTGAAGTCTGGGAACGGCGATTGAGCCGCAACAATGCTGGAAGCTGCAATGAGCAGCGATGCCAGTGAGGAAAGCATCCTCGAGTCTTGTAATCGCAGCGAGTGGATGTAGCAAGAGATGGGTTGAATGTCTAGTCGATCACCTCGGAAGCTCAGAAAGGGTGGTGGAACAGCAAACGCGGAGAGGGTAAGATTATCTAGAAATTGCACATGCTCGACCCTGTGGGACTTCGAGTGATGCTGCAGGAACAAACCCAAAAAGACGTTATTCCGCCCACGAGGTCAACGGTAAGTGGAGATGAAGCTTCACTTCAGCCTGCTCACGGAGCGTGGTATCCCCAGATTCCCCACCTTTGTGCGCGCAAAGTGCGGAGAGCGTCGCATCGGGATCTGATGGAGGAGATCGCGCAGTGTCAGATGACGGGAAATTTGTTCGCACGAATCCCAGCGTCGGCGGGCCGGGTAAATCGGCTTGGGGAGAACATGATCCTTGGACCATGGATGGACCCCTTCGCTGCATGTGACATGCTCATGCTGCATGCAGCTGCGTGCACACCGACGAGAAGAGGGAAGCTGTTCACGTTTATACCTTGACAAAGCTTAGATCGTTCAAACGAGAGCTGAGTTCTGCTAAGCGCGTACTAACATCTGTATTTTCTAAGGCGTGGATTAAAAGGTGGGAATCTGTGCCTACCTTACATGCATGTCCACCTGGRCACGCTCGATCTCGATCTTTACTACTATATAAATCTCCTTCCACACYCCCAGACTAATCTTCCAAAGCCGTTGTCTATGGCCACCAATACTCAAAGAAATACTCTCTCTATTACAATACCCGTAATCTCTCCTGCCGTCAAATCGTAATCATTACGCTTGGAGGCAGCTCTGACTGTACCCGCCCATCTATGACAAAAACGGTACACCTCGCCAGCGAGGGCCCAAGAATGTAATCGATTCCCGCCAAGGATGCAATGCCTACAAGCCATCGTCAATCTGGTCGACCACGTGGGTTCCGCTCCAATCGGACCAGTCACGGCATGTCTGCGCCACTGTGCTGGGAATTGGCATGTTCATGATATCGTCCGGCCGCTCCAGCACGGTCCAAACAAAGCCAGTGGCCGAGTGCCAGGTCAAGTGACAGTGGCTAGAGGATACGAGTTAGCAGATGCGCTTCTACAAATCCCAGGGACGTAACACTTACAATGGCCAGACTCCCGGATTGTCCTGGATCCACTGGACCACAATGTACTGCCCTGGCATCACTGTTTGCACGTCTCTCCGCTGCGGGTTCTCCGGGTTGGTGATATGGCCGTCCCAGCAGTTACCGTACGTCTGGTCTCCACCATCGATTCTCGCTTCTGCGTGACCATCGCTTCGGCCGAAGACGAAGTTGTTGTCGGTGCAGGGTCCTTCGGCGAGGATGAACATATTGTGGCCGTGAAGATGCATCGGATGAGGCATGGAACCTGTGTTCTCAACAACGAAAAGGACCGATGAGTTCCTGCCATAATTGYGCACATTTGCGATAAAAGGAAAATCCGTGTTTCCCAGTTTGGCTTCAAGCAGCATGGGATCGTTGTAGTTGGTGCGGAAGGTCCGACCCTGCATATACCACAGCAGATGAGTGCCGTTGGACTGAGCAGAGATCGGTATGACATCTTCGTGGGAAGGCATTGGCGGAGTGATGGGGAAGAATGGAGTCGCCAGCGCCAGATCATCGTTGCCACAGAATGTGTCGTAGGCGCTGGGTCCTGGAGAAGACGTAGGCAGGGCGTCCATGTCTGCATTCTCGTAAAATATGGCTGCTTTGGCTTCAGTCTGTCCTTGTGCCTCGGAGCAGGGTGCAATGAAAGTCCGCATCCAGATCGACGTGGTCGGGTCAGCGTTGAACTCGACGACAACATCGGTCCGCTGGCCAACCGACAGCGTGACGTGATCTGATATATAGGGATTGACTGGGACGAAATCATTGGCGATGATCGTCATCTGCGCGGTACATGGTTAGCCTCAACGAGCTGACTTTCCTTGCCGTATACTAACATTGTGACCATCGATAGTAAACTTCTGCGTCGAGGAGCATGCCGAACTGATCAGACGCAGACGGTATTTTTTTCCACTCTGGACATTGAACTTGGCAGTTGCAGCGCCTGCTGCTCCGTAGTAAGGATTCAGCCCGTTGATGAGCACATTGTCGCTTGGTGGAATCTTCGCGTTCGGGAATGGAGCCATGAGCTCATCGAGGAGGTCCTTGTAATATGCGTGCACCCAGTCTCCGAGAAGGATCGGGCCAAGATCCTCGTCGTACTCTGCGTTCTTTGGCCCATAGACTACAATCGGGCCGTAGAATCCATTGGCAGACTGTTCTTCGAAATGACTGTGGTACCTAGTACAGAAGTCAGGAAACTGAGCATACATCAGATCTTCGTATCGGCGTACCATGCACTGCCGTACAACTGCGCTCGTGTACGGTACGTGAAGGTCTTTTGGGGAGCAATGGGGCACTGGCTCACTCCAGGTACACCATCCATGAACTGCGTATCTTTCTGAAGAAATCCATGGAAGTGTATGGATGTGCYTTCGTCGAGGTTGTTTGTGACTGTCACTTCAATCTGGGGAGCATCAGCATTGGCTCTCTTGTGAAGGCTGCATTCTACTCACCATGTCTCCCCAATTCGCTTCAATGATCGGACCTGGAAACTCGTTGTTAACAAGAATGCACTCAACCTCAACGCCGTCTGTAATAGAGCACTGTTAGCTCCGTTCATGATCACTGAAATGTACAACGTATGCATACCTGGACTGCATGCCCCTCTCGCGACTGAAAATTCATAGTATCGTGTCACCCCTGTTTCAGGCCACGCGTCGTAATAATTAGTATTGTTTGCTGTCATAGTCCCCCACGGGTAGCCGTGAGGTGTCGGGTTGTCAGTCAGGAACGGCGGTAGGCTCCTTGTATTCCAGCCCTGTGAAATGTTGACAGCGCTGCCAGCCATGGGTGTTGCGAAAGCGGTAAGAGCTGATGGGTGTCAGCGTCAAGTGACAGAGTCGTATTCCTGTACATACCTGGGCTTGAAGCAGGTGGAACTGTACCAGCATATGCAGCTGACGGAACAATAGGTGCAGCGCCCATCGGAGCAACAGCGGCTGGAATTCCTGAAGTGAAACCATCGGATGGACCATCGCGGATTGCGAGAGCAGCCACGRCGGCTTTTGCAAAGAATGACATAGCGAAGGTGTAATGAGAGATCGATATCTTGCTCAGGACCGGAATGATCTTGTGTTCGGCCGGCGGATGACAATCTTGCAGCAAGAGGAGAAGAAATGAACAACTTTCCGAGATGGAGAGGAAGGGAGCAAGTCATAGCATTTTACTCGCTCGAGCATCGCGACGGTTGCTACACTACACCGCGCCACGTATGGCGTTCACAGACGGCGGATAGAGCACATGGAGCCAGGTAGAGTATCGCCTCCGCGTGCTGATCGCCGAGAGGTAGCAACAAACGGCGTTTCGAAGGCATGACAACCAGATGTCCTCGATTTGTCCCGGGTCTAGTTCCGAGAGCAAAGCAGCTCCAGTCAAGGCATCCATTAGATGGGACAGCATCATCGAGATCGTAGATGCTGGATCTAACGTTCGCTTCCACGATTCGATCGTCTCCGGAGCGACGGATTTTGCACGGCAATGTGCGTTGCTGTGTCGAATGGAGAGATCCAGCAGCGTTGGCAGAGCTGTCGATATGAGAAACCATCAAACAGAACAGCGCCCTGAACTACTCTCTCGATTGAACAACTGGCTACTCTGCTAGTAGCAATAGTTCTAGCAGGCCTAAGATGGTCGACTCTGCAGAGATCGGGGCCTTGAGACACCCTGGGCATGACTGAGGACGTTCAATCCTCATATCGGCAGCTCTGAGCGTTGGATCGCCGTGGCAATCCAAACGGTCCGTTCAGGCCACAAAATTTTGGGCAACGGTCAATTGCACCGTCTCTTTCGAGAAATGGACTTACAAATACGTATCACAATGACACAGTCGCAGTCGATCGCATTGCACCTCTGTCTCTTTCTTGTAACGTGGGCTGAGCGCTCGGGCATCGGCCCCGGCGGGCTTGCACAGCGAGTATACCGGCGTATTCTGTGAGCCACGGAGAGTATGGTCAGCATCAGGGAAACAAGCGACCGTGATGATGCGTGCTGTTCGTTTCCACAGAGAGTGACGCGCTTCAGCACATTAGGATAACTTCTCAACGCGTCGTGCACGCTTTTCGGTGATCTATTGATAGTGGTCAAGAATCAGCTTTGTTCGCCCTCCATGGACGCATGGACGATGGATGCGAGATGGAACGGAGCGGATAGAGTGCAAGTTATGGATAGCGATAGGGAGAAGCAGAGAAGGTGGAGGTTACATCAAAATCTGAATGTGGTCCGAGCGTTTCATGCCAGCCATCTGGTCCCCAACTCTCTTCCTCAGACATCAAAGCTTCCCTTGAGACATTTGCTTACAAGAACTTGATGTTAATTTCACGAATGGCTCTCTATTTGGGCTCCACCAAGTCTCCTGCCAGAAGATCTCTACAGCACCGAGAATTGCCACAGCATTTTGAAAGTGATTTGCAGCTTGATTTAGTATTGATCTACAGGATGCCAATGCTCACATAACACTCTCGTTGGCTGGGAATACTAGCATCTCTTTCTTGTGGATGATCTGCTCCATATGAACCTCTTGTATGCGAAGCAGCCAGAGCATCCGGAAGTATTGTGACCACAACTGTTACACCAGGTGGACACAATTCCACCCGAGTTGGTTGAACTACATGAACAGCAGCTCCACGGCATTTGTGTGTTGGTGAATGTACGGTGGGCGTCCTCTGCAAAAAGTTCCGTTTCGGATAGTCCAGATTCCCTAAGGATGGGTTGGTGTCTGTTGTGCTTGAAAAGAAGAGCAAAGTGAAGAGTAGTGCCTGGTGGCCTGATGGGGTCTGAGGATGAGTTTGATAGGAGTAGAAGAGAACGGGCGGGCCGACTCAGCTTTTGATAGTGCTCGCTGGCGTGTGCATGAAGAGCTCTTTCAGTTGACATGCATTTCCGCATGGAAACAACTCGCTCTTTCATCAATGGGGTCGGAATACAGAGTGAAAAAGAGCAGACGGTGGGGTTTGATGGGTTTGATGGGCAAAGAAACTCAGCTCTTTCATCAGCGGGGTCGGAGTACAAAATGGAAAAGAGCAGACGTTTGGGAATACCGATTTTGATGGACAAAGAAACTCAGCAGGCATGTGCAGAAGACTTTTTATGCACACGTGGGACGAAAAGTCTCGCGGTTGAAGTGTCCGCAAGGATATCGTTCGTAACATCTAGACAACAGGGCGGCTCACCAGGGATGATGCTGTCTACAGTCTGGTAGTACCCGACAGCATCTTCCATATTCGTCCGTAGGGCATTCGAACGTAAGGCTGAAAGGCTCTTTGACCCAATTACGCTCGGGTGACGAGAGCAATCCAACAACACCTACAACTTGACCTAATTGGTAAGGCATGTCCCGGTCGTACCGGCCTGCTTGCTGCTTTTTGCTGCTCCGGCGTCTTTGCCTATCTGCAGGATGTTAGCCAGTAGAAGAGACGATGAATTGGATAATTGAGAGCTTGCAACGCGAGGGCTTCGTGTCGATGAGTAAGCGAACAATTGCAAGGAGTGATACTCCATTGTCTAGAGCCCGCGTGTTCCTAATGATGGGTATGAGTGTTAATGTTGATGTACTCCGTAGTCTACGGACGAGGCAAGCCCGTATTAGGCTTAGCGCATTACATCGACACCTACCGACACGCACTCTATACCTTCGAAATACTATACGATATCTGCTTTAACCGCTCGCCGCTACTATCTGCCGCGCCGTAAGCCCGCTACGGCACCTATTATTCTTAACTATCGCGAATGTGCGCGCCTTACTATTATTTTACCTATAATTCTACCTGCCCTCGGCGTGCGCGTACCCTCTTCTAAAACATACCCTTCGCTTAAATAGTCGAAAATACACACTACGCCGAGACTTCTAGTATATAATCTCGTAACCTCTCTCGCCGAGCCCGTCCGGAGATTGTAGTTCCGACGATATACGTAGGAGAGGCTAGCTACTAGACTAGCGAATCGACGATAAAGCAGGGCAATTTGCGCTTGTTTCCTATATATATAATAATAGCAAAACGATTAGACGATAGTTAAGCCTAGGCTAAAGATCGCGGATACTAACATAACTATTACTAGTATCGATTAGATATTGCCCTCCTACTACGTCGAGTAGCGCTAGGTAGTAGTATAGTAGTCGAATTCTAGACGGGCGAAATACTAATACCGCTACCGACACTAATACGAGGAGGGGTAGGGCTTAACGATCGCATACTGCTTATGCCTCTTTAAGATTAGGCCGTTCGACCGCTAGCAATATAGGATATAGAACTCCTCTACGGACACCCGTAAAGTTACCGGCGCCTAGGCTCCGTTTCGATCGACGTATGTCGACGATGCTATCTACTTTAGACGTGTGTATCTTAACTACTTAGCTACTACCGTGTTTAACTAAAGGCCGGTAAGTAATAGTTAAGAGAAGGCGCGCGATAGTATAGAAGGGCTTCGCCTCTAAACAAATCCTTAACCTGCCGGTGCCTTATAATACGTTTTTATATAGCTAGTCGTCTAGCGGTACCTTAGGGAGCTTTCGGGATATTAGGCCGAGGTTGTAATCGCTAGCCTTATACTAGACGGACGGTTATAGCCCTACCTCTCCTCTAATGCGGCGCGAGCGTCTAGTAGCCTTACGGCGCTTCCCTTATATAATCGCTCCCCGCCGTCCTCGTAACTAGATATTTAAATATACCGGTTCCGATCGGTTATAGATCTATACGGCTACCCGCGTTTTTATCTTGCTATTAGAAATACTATAGCTGCCTAACCGGTTAACCTAGGCAGGTAACAGCGGAATAATTAGATAGTAGTCTATAGTTGTAAGACTAGTTACTAGGGTCTATGCCGTAGCATAGTATAGTAGCGAGATACTAGTAATAGCCTTATATTAGGCTAGAGGATGCGCTCGAGAAGAGAATTAATTTACCTATTACTAACTTAGGTAGCGTAAAGGACATAGGACTATCGAGCTACGCTACTTAATATAGTAGGAGACGATTAGATAGCATTTATTAACGAAACTCCGGAAGGCGGCGGTATTAAGACAGGCGTTGCCGGTAATAGCCTTCGATCTGTAACTAAGCTATGCGTCTAAGGTGTTAGTATAGCGGCTACTCGAGCTACCCGAACTCCCCGAGCTGCCCGAAGCGTAGCGTTAGGTATAAAAGCTCTTATAAATCTCCTCTACGGGCGAGCTAGTAATAAAACATATCGTATATTTTTTAATCTGTTCTAGATAAGCTCGAACGCCTGTACTTAAGCTAAGCGTAGGCATAATTACTTAATACTCTAATCTAATATCGGCTTCGTCCTCGATAGCCGGCAATGTCTTCGTAATACGCGGATTRTTATAGATTAGGACCGCCCCCCGCGCATAAGTAGCGTAGAAAGGGGGTCGTTTTTCCCACCTATTAATATAATAGATCTAAGCAATGTCCTTATTAACTTGTTCTTTTAGCGAAGGCTAAGCGAACCGCCTTCCCTTAGTCCTCCCTAATAAAAC
>NW_019716258.1:747006-794940 GCF_900074925.1 Ramularia collo-cygni
AGAGTACTAAACTTAATTAAGTTAGAATAGATTCGGGCCGCTTTAGGACTAGTAGGCTTAATTATCTACGACCTAAAAGGTCTAATCCTCTCGCTGTATCGTAGTGGAATCCTTTTGTCCTCTCCTCTACCGTCCTAGTAGCGTGCTTTACTTTATTTCTTAGAGATGCTAAATACTAGGATTAATTGCTTCGATAGTTCCTCGAGCGAATATATTTGCTTACTTAAGGCTATCGTCCGCATATAGAAGGACTATTATTCCCGTCTCTACGCTACTTGCGAATGTCCGTTTACTACGGAATAGCGGACGTTTCTTACCTCTCTCGAGTCTAAAGCTACTAATTACTATCCCTCTTCTATTGCTATATCGACAGCTGCCTAGGCTACTCCTAAGCAACCTCTAGTTTCTCTTCCGTTCTAGGACGAATTCTAGATCGTTCTAGAGGACCCGAGCTTAAGACGACTACTTAAGCGTAGAAGAGCTAGTCCCGGGGGATCGCCGCGTAGGATAGATAGAATTTACTAGCGGCAGACAGCCGACGACTTATTACAGAGGATTCTACGCGAACAAACCTAGCGACATATTCTAGATCGACATAGCATCTACTAGTACCTACGAGGAGGATTATTCTTAGCTAAGCTACTAGATAGGACCGGTTTAAAAAATCCCTCACCTATTTCGGAACCCGATCTATTATAGACGCAAGCCGATACGTTAGTAGAGCGTTTAATTATATTCGCTAAGGCTGTAGTACGACTTGAAAACTCCGCTCGCGTTGCCCGTAGCCTAGCTGTTTTCTAACAATTTATTACCCTATTATTATGCGCCGTACTACTAGCAGAGGACATTATTCTACGGGAAACCGTATACGTAATCGCCAAAATCTGTATAAACAGCACGTGTGAAGTATCGGACGACTATTACCGCTAGATACTACAAACTACCTACTTCGTAAACAGTCTTATTAATAGTCTTAGCGCTAGCAGACTAGGCAAGCATGCTAGTAAGCTTCTTTTAATATGTACGTGTTACGTTTTCTAAAGGCGTCGTTAGCTAATAGTTCTATAGGGAAGTCGCCCGTTACGTCCTTTTTCCGTCTAGGTCGCTTAAAATAGTTACGAACTAAGAGCCTAGAGTATCTTTAGACCGGTTTGAACTCCATTCTCGTATCTAACGTAGAAGAAGATTGGACTAAAGTGTTTATTCCTAGTATCGTTTATTATATGCTAAATAAAGTAGTTAGGTCTATCGTTTCTAGCGTCGTGAAGCTCTAGACGAATTTTAACATGCCTAGTGTATAAACTATCGGCAGAATTCTTAGCTATAGAAACACGGAGGTTCTAGGCGATCGCATTAATCTATAGCGATTCTTTAACACTAGCGCAAAAGCGGGCAGAGCAACTCCGTCCGCTAGTAAAACTTTCGCCTCCGTTTTAAACGCTAGACGTAATATTAGGAGAGAATTGACTTTAGCTATCGAGTCTTCGTATAGCGAGTTCGGTAATGTGCTCGACTCCGAGGGCATGTTACAATTCGCCGTAGGAGCTTAGCCTTATAAGATATACGATTTATATCCGAAAGAGCCTTTCGCCTATAAAATACTAGAAAGGGAGGATTAGAACTAGAAGGTAGAGCGAATTGCGCTTTCTTAGTTAATAGTTCGTCGCTAACGTTTCTTCCCCTATTTCGCCTATATTATTACTAACCTACTCGTTATTAGAGCGATACCTACCTAGTAAAAGTCGAAGATATCGTACGAAGACGAAGAGATCCTTAACGATCGACGAACGACTTACTTCGAGCGTAGTACATCTTTAGGCTAAAGCCTGCCGAGGGCGACGAGTGGAAACCTGTCCTTAGTAGCTTCGCTACGGAGGAAGATTTGCCTTAGGCTGTAATATTTGTAGCACTCGAAGATCTTAGCCCTCGGAATGGGTTTTTTATAACTTTATAGAAGGGTTACTAGGTATGTAAAGAAGGTGCTAAGATCGTAATGCAACCCTCTACTAGTAGAGGTATTAGTCTTTTCTTTGCTCTCTATATCTAACTAATAGCTAGCCTCGCTCGCGGCTAGAAATGTAGGCGAGACACGCTATATACGATAGTGTCTAGACGTATACGCGGAGATCCCGACTTTCGATACCTGTACTATAAGACTATATATACTAACTGTATTTATTAATAACGCTAGCTAATGCCGTAGTTTAGGCCTTAGGCTAAGTGCTTCTTCTATGCTATTAACTACGGTAGACGTTTATTTCTTACTACCTAAACATATTACGTAGTGCTACGAAAGCACTTAGCGCGGGGTCGTACTATATAACATCGTAGTTTGCTATCGGCCTACGTCTTTCCTATACGCAATCTTTGCCTGCCCGCGGCAATTATGTCCTTCTTAAGTTCCGATGAATTTTCCCTCGTCGACTACTATCGCTAGTATAATTCTTTAAGAACATTTAAGTAGTAACGACATACGATCGACGAGTAGACCCTTCTCGCTATTATAGCGATCTTCTACAGATATAAAGAGCAGGATATCTTTAGGATTACTCTCCTATACCGCTATATCGAGCTATAGCGCAGACATATTATAGTCTACTATAAACCGGAACCCGATACGATTCTTTATATAGAGGAGGCTCTTAGAGATCGCCCTCTTTATCCTTATGCCTACAGCCTTGTCGCTAGAAAGACTATTCCCGTTAAGTTTTCGCACACGTAAACTATAGCGCCGAAGGAGTAATTCCTACTAGAACTAGCTACCTTCCTTACCGACCGGGAATTGGACGATGTAATTAGTCTAACGACGTTATTACTAGGAACTTCTTATTAGACAGAGTACAATCTCGAATAAGGAACAGGAACTACCGCTTTACTATAGGAATTTTCGGTAGAAGGGGACGTTATTCCGACTAAGTAGCGATGTATTAAAAGAGAAGGAGTTGTTAAGGTTATAACTATAAAGACTTGTGTGGAGCTAAAGTCCGGTAGGCATATTAAGGAGCTAACGACACAACTTAGCTAATTACGCGTTAGTGCAGTTAGTACTAGTGTATACGAGTTATAATCGGATAATAAAACCGTTATCCATTTCGTGTACACGGAGCTTTATAGACTCTTTTAATAATGTTAATGTACGAAAGTGTGACATTTATATACTACTCTCGTCCTTAACATATACTAAAGAGCATATCCTAACGGCTACTATTAGTATAGGTTGCAACTGAAATTATATTAGCGAGCTTTCCCTTATCTAAAGCGTTAGCTAAGAACATAATTGCTCTATATTCGTCTATCTAGAGCCTACGAAAGTATAGCTAGATTGTAGAATCTCTCCGAAGGACCGGAAGGAGGCCTAAGTCGGCGTAAAACGTTCTTTCTTAATCGCTTCGATACACTAGAAACTTGCAGCTTAATAATGCTGCTCTTACTATGCTAGATTAAGATTCCGGCTCTTATGTACCTACGAAACTCCTATCTACCTTCGAACAAATTCCTTAAGTAGCAGTGCTTAGTAATGCAGAATTAGTATTGCCCCGAGATAGCGGTCTAACCTTGCTAATCTACGCTACTCTTAGCGAACGTAGATATAGAAAGCTATACTACAGTTATAGAGCTGCGTAGTAAGCTTGCTAAGAGTTAAATACATTAGGCAACATACATCTTACTTTAAAGCACACTAGTTATACCGCGAGAGCTACAACGTATATAACTAAGGCTATAGAAATCCCTACTCTTTAAGGTCGACTCCTACTAAACCTTACCCTAGGCTAAGATGCTCTTCGTAATCTCCTTCTAGGTCGATAAGGTCCTGTATATTATTCTATTCGGCTTAATACAGCAGTTTATTGCCGTAGAGCTCCGCTATCTGGATTTATCGTCCCTCGGTGTCGTTTGTATTTACATTACGGACATGGATTAATAGGACCTCGCGTTAATTATATTTAAAAACTTATCGCATCTTAGCCTTAGACTAGACCGCGGCTTTCTGCGTGTTAAGCCTCGTTATTTACGTCTAGTGCTTTTCCCTATTAGCAACTAAGGCAACTACATTCTTATAATCGCCTTAGTAGTATCTAGTCTTTAATAGTTTTAGCCTTACGAAGAGAGTGTTTTCCGAGAAAATCTTAGCGTAACGCTCTACTATCTTATCTCCTACGTAAGAAGGGACCGGCTCGTTAAGCAAGAATCTATATGCGATCTTAAATTTATGCCGGTTCGGCACCTAAGCATTCTATATTAAACCTACGCCGAATTTATTATATTGTTGCAGACGGTAGGGAGAAGCAGCGAGATAAGAGGCGTTTAGCAGAGGTAGTACTTCTTAACGGGGACGCTAAGGTATCTCCTATCTATTTCTTCGAAAAAGTAAATCGATTCGTAGCGAGATTAAAGGAATGGAACTAAGAGCCCTTCGAGGAATAATCCTCTAGATAACTCTATAAGCCTCTTCGAGTCTCGCTAGACTAAACATATCTAGGCTAAAGGCATCGGTATTATCTAGGAAAAGGTTCCCTATCTGTAGAACCGTTATCTAGAATGTGTCGGCCCTTATATCGGCCTAACTAATCGGAGTAGGTAAAAGACCTGCTACAACTAGACTAGCGGCACCCTAACCGAGACCTCCCTTAATAGAGTAACGATTATATGTGCATGCTTGATCTTTCGCTATGTAGTTGAAATACGGCATACCGATGCACTATAGGGTACTAAAGTTAGATCGCAGGCGTAAGAGTCGCGAAGTAATACAGCACTACCTTTACTAACCCGACGAAATAACGGTCGTATGCTTTACCTATTCCTTTGCGTGCAAGTTCCCTTCCCTAACTATTATTGCATTTCTTTTCTAGGTCCCTGCTACTACTACTAGAGGAATTCGGAGACGTCGAGCAGTAGGTAAGCGTCGATAGGAACATAGTCTTCGTAGAACTATAAGATTATCGACTCGGACTAGTACTAACCTAGCGTTCTTCGCCTCTAGTTCGCTTTATAAGGTCACTCTAATCCACTTGTCTCGAGAGGAAAATAAGTGCTATTAAGTTTTACGAGTATCTCGTAATCGATCGAGTATATCGGAGAAGCCGGTTTAAGTAGACGTAGAGAGACGATAGTACTTTCTAGGAGGATGTGTAGGAGGAACCTTAGTTAATAGGACGTAAGAACGGCGGTAAGCAAAAGCATATTTCCAAACTGTCTACTTGTTATTAGTTTAGTTATAGTATATATAGTAGGGGTTAGGACTAGCACTCTTAGTTAGGACATTCTATCTACCGTAAATATTTAATCTCCTTACGACGTGTTACAATTAGCTTATATATTAAGTTAGTCGTTAGAGGGAGATTCCTCGGCCTTACACCCTCTGTTTATTTAAACTAATTATATAAAGTGAATATCGTACACGAGACAACTATCCTTCTTTATAAAATCACCTGCTCTTCTCCTATTACATTACCTATACTATAGAAGGACGACGAGTAATACTCTACATCTACTTTCCGTTTCTTCGAAGCTAAGTCTTGTCCTTCCGTATTTCCAAATAGTAAGTTTAGTAGCGTCCTTAGACCTAGAGTCTCCGTAACTAGAGAATAAAGATCTTTCACTCTAAGCACCTTAGATTCTAGCGATATCTACTTCTCTAACTACGGTACTAGTTTATTCGCACCCGCGAAGTAACATATTAGGGGCACTCTATTATCCTTATCGCGTAGTACTACCTCTACTAATTGTAGCTTATTTCCCTGCTTATCGGCCGCTATCTATAATAGCATAATAAATTCGACGTATGTCTGCCGCTAGATGCTTAGGTGTTAAGCCGGCTAAAATTTTTAGGCGTTTTTGGACTTCTTACTATATAGGTAAGGTGCTGTTTAACCGTTACTCCCTACGTAAGATATAAGATCGCCGAGGGTCGCGCTAAGATTAATTATAAAAGCAGTCGACTACTAAGGGGAAAATCTTAGATAATCTAAGACCGCTATACCGATTGTCTAGAGATAGTTTTCTCCGTTATCTAGAAACAACGTCGGATATAGACTACAAGGGTAGGGTCGTACGTAGCCGTAGTACGGCCCGAGACTAAGACTCGAGACATCGTTACGTATAGTCGATGTAAGTTGCGTAAAATCCATGTCGGTAATATAAATGAACACGATGCCGAGAGATAATATATCTAGATTACTAAGCTCGGTAGTAATAGACTGCTGCGCTACGCCGAACAGAATAATAAAGAGAACATTATCGGCCTTAAAATAGACTAAGGCGAGCATATCGTGCTATAGGTATATAATAATTATAAGCTTAAAGGCGCTACGTGAAATGTAATGCTGTTATATCTTCTTATTCCTTCACTTCTTATATTAAACGTTAGATACGTAGTCCGTAGTTAGACTAGATCTCTAATAGAACAATTTATGTTGCCTTAAATTAAACAATTTCGATAGGGAGGCGACCGTGCTACCCCTACTCGCCTTTCTCTATCGACTACATTAGGCCTATAGCTTTCTCTAATAGGATTATTATAGCTCCGAGTCGCTAGTATTAGAGAAATGCAAATTTTCGTAGAGATATTATATAGTACTAGTTCTAACACTTTTACTAAATCCTAATCTTTAATTAAACTAATGTGCTGTTACGTTGTTTGAATATTTACTATTAGCTAATTATGTAACCGTTCTAAGAATATATGTCCGTTTCGCCGGCACACGAAGCTAGTAGTCCGTTACAAAATTCCGTATAGAAAAGGTATATAACTCGGACAGCTTCGATATAGCTCCCTACCTATGCTACGAAGATCGTCTCCGTCTTAACTCTTATCCGGCTTTTCTAGTCCGTCCMCGCTCTTCCTTATACCTCCTCGATCTCGTTATCTCTAGATTATAGCTCCTCTGTTTTTTAAGCGTAGTCCGCTACGGGATAGAAACCTCCTACTCTAATCTAAGTCTACTACTAAGAGCTTTGTCGGTTAGTTCTACGCTCGAACCTTCCGCCTTACGATAAGCGTTAGGCCGGTAAGAGGACGACCGTAAAAAAAGCCCTCTACAAAGTTATTAGTAGGCCTTCCTATAACATTACTACCTAAAGATCGAACATGTCGTACGAAGGTTAGGATACTAGATTTCGGCAACTCGATATAGAGCAGCCTAACTRATAAAGTGTATATCTATGCGCCTAGACAGTTAAAACATTCCCTTAGATAGCGTAGTACTATACTAATATAGGACAGTTATTACTCGACCGCGCGTAGAACGCATTTACCGCGCTAAGCGGTACGTCGCGGGAGTATTTATCGGTACATCCCTTCGGAGGGACTAGGACCTAAGCTAGTACTCCTTATAGAATGTTACCCTAGTAAATTGTTAACTAAGTGCGGTTATACGTAAGCTCGTAGACACGACAATTAAGATTTTGCATCCTAGTAAGGATCCTCTAACGATATTGCTTATTAAAACATAGATGCTACTATAATATTTGCGAAAGACCTCTCGTATAATCGATGCTATAGGAAATCTCTGCTAATATTAAAACGTTATATCCTCTGTTTCGTAGCTATAGGGCTCCTTATTACGGCGATTATAGCGTCCGAACTGTCTTCGCCCTTATTAACTACCGAATATATATCTCGTAGTACACTTGTTAATAATTACGGTATGTGTCCTTAGAACTCTATTATACTTGCTCGTAAGGAAGACTTCAAGCTAAACTATAGTCCTTAGCTACTTTTGTTCGCGCTTTCTACTACTAACTACGCGATGCGAGAGACTAGCCTTATAGCTAGCTCTATAGCGAATGCTCTATAAGGATATAGGCAGCGAGGTAGTACTATAGGCTACTACGAGTCTCGTTATATGCGTTATAGCCGGCCTAGAGGCATCGGTATCCTTAGGAGGAAGGCCCTCCCTCTACGCGACTTAGTCGTAAAAGGTGCCTCCCCACATATCGGTTTATCTACGCGGACTCTTTATAAGACAAATTGCACGTAGACTACCGGCACGTTAAGGTACGACCTTTTCCTTAGATAGGCGGCCGATTATATGTATATACGTAACTATCGCGCCTATAATTCTTATACGGCATAACGCTATACTAAAGGACACTAATGTTAGACTACATATTTAAAGCTGGAAAAGCAATACAACGCTACCTTTAAGGACTAGAGAAAATAGTTATCGCATACTTTCCCCTTAGCCCGTTCGTCGTTCGTTCTTAGGCCGCTATCCTTAGAAGGATACCTAGACTACGAGTAGTTACTTAGGGCCGCCGGTAAGAAGCTAAATTCTACTAGGCCGTAGGCTTATAGACTTGAACTATTACTAGTTTAGACACTTCCTATGCTTCTTATAGGGCTGTTATAGCAATCGGAATCCATCTCTACCTCTATTATGCGAAACCAGGCGCTAAGTTTGTTTAGTATCTCGCAAGCCTCCGAACACGCCCGAGATATCGGTGCTAATCGGCGTAGAAAAGCGACGGTGCGCGTTAGAAGGCTGCGATATTCCTCCTCGGGCATAAGGGTCTTTAAATAGTCTAATTTAAAAACGGCGGTAAGCACAAGTATGTTTTTAAACTAGCTGCTTGTTGTTAATTCGACTGTATTATAGTTACGTGTTGCTAAAACTTACGCCTAGGTAGTGCCTTAAATGTTAGTAACAATTAATCGTCCTAGAACGCCGTTAAACGCGGCTATACTTTTTATCGCTATATAGACATACTGCCGTGACGCTCGCCACACATTTTCCTCGTTTATATACTAGATGGCCTTAAAGATATAGACATCGTACTTGTCCCGCGGGTTCCTATAGCTATCTCGAGTAACGTGCTTAACGGTAGCGCCGCGTATAACTTTAGACATTATATAGAGGGCGTAGTCTAGATAATACCGAGAAATAAGATACTACGCTACCTAGTACATTTCGCGGAGCCTAGCCTTTAGTATGTTCGAGGGTAGTAGATCGTCGTCTTACTAAAGAAGCGTTAGAGGAAGACAGGATCTCTATAAAGCGAGTGCGGAATTCTGCCCCTATAGCATTTCCTACACTTATAAGAATAACTAGCGGAGGAAATTAGGTCCGGATATC
Source organism: Ramularia collo-cygni (assembly GCF_900074925.1). Taxonomy (NCBI): domain Eukaryota; kingdom Fungi; phylum Ascomycota; class Dothideomycetes; order Mycosphaerellales; family Mycosphaerellaceae; genus Ramularia; species Ramularia collo-cygni. The sequence goes on from NW_019716258.1 coordinate 756,081, forward strand.
TGTCGATAGACCTTGTCGAGTAGTCGTCGTAGCTAGATCTAAGCTATAATTAAAATTATGCTATCGCCGGATCCATCCCTATATTCAGGCACATTAGGTAGGCATAGCGAATTGAAAATTCGCTAGATGCCGCTTACTAGCAGCTTCCGGTTTGCAAGAATATCGCTTTTAAGCTATAGGTAACACTACGAAGCTAAAACGATAAGACGTTAACGCGGATCTTTAATCCGCGCCCGGCTAGCTTTAACCCGCGTACGGGTATCGTCCGAGCTGTCCTAATATTTATAATCGTATAGGTTATACTACTCGAGTAGTGTAAGGATAACACTCTCGGCCTTTCTTATCTAAATTATGCTCTCCTCTACACGGGCTAATTAGTCTTTATATAGCCCCGCGAGGAGAAACATCTATATATAGAGCAGATCGTTACTACCCTACTACTCGCGAAGTATCTCTACCGCCTCGGTATAGTATAGTGTAATTCCGGAGATTAGCATACTGCTCGTATAGGCTTCGTCTTCGCCTCCTCTAGAATCCTACTATAAGGAGATTCTCCCTAGCGCTAAGATTAGGTAGATAATGTAGTTACTCGGAGATCGCTCTAAGCATTTACTACTAAACGGATATACTAAGCTGTACTTTCTAATGTATTCGTCGACTATCTTACGGACTTATCTCTTATATAGGAATAGGTATATGCTGTAGAAATTTCGTATATAACTATCGTATAGGATGTTAATCGTAGTAGGATCTAGATCGACGCTATCGGCACGTACGGACTAGCGAATGTCGATAACCGTTATAAACTAGAACCCGCTTACCGGAGGGTTATCGACGAACAGACTCGGACTAGGGCCGCTTTAGAAGTAAGTGGGGCTATCTCTTCGAGTGCCTTAGGCGAAAGTCTATACGAAAAGAACATTCCTATCTTACGTCTTTATCGGGTAGTAATCGTTACTATCGATGGAGGCTTTCTCTAGAAGCGTATAGATAGAAGGCTATCGCCGGAGAGAATCCTATCGCTCTAAACTTTAACTATTTAATCTAGACGCTTCCGGGCTAGCGGACTCCTCTAGATTCGTCCCTACTACTATAGATCCTATAACGCTAACGTCGCTATTACCGTTAACGCGAGTAGCTTCGTGTTATTAGAAAGAGGAGAATAGTAGAGTCTCTTATTAGCTAGAGCGGAGTCTATGAATTTCCCGTTCTAAGGTATCGACCTTAGCGGTAAGCTCTTGTTCTTTAGCGGTATAGGCGTCTACGCACTCTAACAGCCGTTTTAGTTATTGCGCGGTCCTAGGAAAAGTCAGCCGATTTTAATAAATATACGGTAGGGAGGTATTATATACGTTGTTAAAGTTGTATGTTAGCGGTCGCATTTAAGACTAAAGCATTCGTAGAACGAACATTGTTCGCTATTACTAAGCCTCTCGCACTTTTGTTCACGAATACGACATTCCTTATACGCCTAATACGAGATTAGAWAGACATCTTACTCTTAGGAGAACTAACTTGCCTACTTTACACGCACTCGCTTTCGTTTAAATCTAATTGTGTCGGTAGCTATAGGCCTATAATAGCCTAGAGGTGCCTTTTTAGGGAACATGTTTATCGAAGCCGCAGATTTTAGAGTCGCCGCTAGAGATATAAAGTAGACGACTTAAGTACTGCCCTCGCTAGTAATAGAGCTCGGTCCTAGCTTATGGAGGTTAATAGACTATAATATAGGAGGCGAACGCCGGGAGAGAAGGGGGGAGGTGTTACGACTTCTTATCTTGCCTCGTTCTTATCCTTCTTAAGTACGCGTTTAGGATAGCAGAGATACCGTACCTTTCTATACTCCTTTCTTATCGACTACATTAGGTCTGTAGCCTGTTTTAATAGGGCTATTGTAGTTAGTCCCGAGTCGCTAGTATTAGAGATATGTAATGTTTCGTAGAGACATATTATATAGCGCTAGTCGACGCTATATACGGATGTGTATGCGAATGGTTAGACATTATTTGTACGGTCCGAAGCGACCGGGTAGTATACCCGAAGAGTTATAACTATTACGGAGAAGCCGGTCGATAAACAGTTGGTCTACCCTTACGGTGCTAAGACAGATCGATTCGATATTAGCTAAAGTGTAATAAGCGCCGACGACATGTATTAAGCGGTATAGTACACGTATAGGCGTTGTTCTCTACGCCCGGAAGTGCTCCTATTCGTCGACAGTAACGATAATCTTACGTTAACTCCAAGCGATTATAATACCCGGCCGGGCGTATACATKTTTATATAAGTCGCACTACTATTACACCTTTGTTATTCTTTATAGTCGATCGCCGCGAATACGACTAGGCATTATCGAGCTTCGAATATCCTATCCTAAAGCACTCTTACTTTACTTAAGTATAGTATTAGAGGCGTAGAGAAGATATGTTTTAACACTAGTCTAGAATAGGTAATAGTTTATCGAATTATACTAATATTAATTCTATAGATCTTACGCCGCATCTATATATATCGTGCGGGGCATATTCGCTAGATTTATACGAGCTGCTTAGCGGTATAATAGAGTGTTGCTCTTTTACACGATAAATCCACGCTAGCGGCTAATATCGGATAGGGAATGCATAAATAAGTGCTTGTAGAAGCTACATCGTAATTGCTACCGTTCTTCGCTTATAGTACACGCTCTATAGCTATAAAGGGATTACTAGCAGCAGGTAACAAGACAGGCCCGTGGTTATTATAACCCGATACAAGACTAACTTTGTCCGGCTTTTATATAGTAGAATAAAGGAGAATAGCGCCGTAATAGTAACCTCGATTACGGTTGCTAGAGAAGGCGGAAGGAAGCGAGCTAACGCCTTAAGGCTCTTCTATAAAACTGTTAGCCCCGGATAAAATGGGTTTCCTCGACTAACTTGCCTCGGAGCGCATAGTTAGGGTAATATAGGCGATTAATATCGTCTCGGCAGCTGCGACAAGACCTAGTACAAGTCCCTACTATTTAGTAGATGTCCCGTCGTAGTAAAGCTTAATGTTGCCGCATAGTATAGATATCTGCTTAAATAGTAAGCCGACGAAGAGACTAAGGCGCGTAGCAAACCGTTAGGTGGAAATTTCTCTAAAGACATCCTCTAAGAGCGGGCTAAGAATAACAAACGCTATGCAGACCTGTTTCTAGTAAGCTCGGCGCTTGTATATAAGCCGTGTTTATATATAATTACCAAATTGTATACTATAGTCGCGTCGTAGAGGCGAGATACCTATCTCGGTAGCGGGGTAGAAATTGTCTTCGTCTTACGGATTCGCTAAGAGTGCTATTAACCGTACGACTTAATATTAAAGAGRGCTAAAAAGATAGAGCATAGAAGAATAATAGCTAGTTCTATATCGAGGCAGTAAGTAAATAGACCGGTAAGCCTAGTAAGGAGGGCGAGGAGGTATTTATAGTCGTAGTTATAGCTATCGCATTACCCTATATTAATAAACTCGTCCTCTATTAGAAAGAGCGGTACGAGAGCAATAGATGTCGCTAGTCCTTATAATTATAATATAGTAACTAGGCTTTAGCACTATAGACGAACTTAATGCTATGTCTACCCTATATTAAAGTGTTCTATTACCGCTAGCAGAGTACTAAACTTAATTAAGTTAGAATAGATTCGGGCCGCTTTAGGACTAGTAGGCTTAATTATCTGCGACCTAAAAGGTCTAATCCTCTCGCTATATCGTAGTAGAATCCTTTTATCCTCTCCTCTACCCTAACCCAACCCTACTTCGTTTAGTCGCGTAAGATAAATCTATGTTGTTAAACCCAGAAAGTAACTAGAGAAGCAAGGCTAATAGAATAATAGTAGCTTTTCGGAGTAGCACTACGCACTCGACGCTACGAACCTATTAGGAAGTATTGTAGATCTTCCTACTAAAGGTAATAGATTCTAGCATCTCTAGAATCTTAGTATAACCGGAGAGTAAAGGACTAGGGCATAAAGGGTAGGTATAGCATATTTATTCTGCCTATAGAGACATAGATCTAGGGAGACGACTATTCTACTACCTTCTCGCGCGTTAGAGTAGTAGAGTTAACTAAGGAGCGAGGTRGTACTATTCGYATACTRTTATCCGCTAGACTAGCTAAGAAGCTTACTAAGCTTTAGCTCTCTAGACCGGGCTTTCGCGTCGAGYAGCTGTTCCTTATAGAGTGTAACCTATATATAGGGGACTACGCTAGGAGATTAAGGATGCCTTCGGCTTATACACTCGAAGATACGACAYAATTCGCGAAGCGGGTTAGCTAACTATTCTTAAAAAGTAGTTAAGGGGCTTRCCGTATACAGACTATAGAAYAGCGGCCCGTATRCTGCTATAGGCGAGTTACGTCCTAAGGTTCACGCGAGAAGAGCGTRGYAGATAYATAAATAACGGCTCGGTTCCCCTTCTAATTTTCTATCCGTAAATTAATATTCTTCCTAAGAACCCCCTCCTACCTAAACTTTTTATATCCTACTATGTCTATCTCTTTTAAAGACTATTCGYACGATCGCTTTAATTYACTTAACGACTTYAACCTTRCTCTACGYAAGTTCGATTCCGTTAATAGCTCKACCCTTGTCGATGTTACCCTAAAGGATATTTTCCGTCGCTACGGGGTTTACGATAAGCTAGGCCTAACTTTGCTATATAAGYATTCGGAACTATACTAAGGAGAGCGCCTTACTAACGTTAGAGGAACCTCCTATCCGCTATCTTTCGAGCTCGGATAGCCTTCGATTTAGGGCTTCGATTCTAGCGCCTACCGCCTAGTCCCTCTAGAATTTTCTACGGAGTACGACTAGGTCGACTAGCAGATAGACAGCATTCGTAGTTTCCTCGTAGAATTGTATAAGGTACTTGCGAAAAACGGAGCGACGGACATCCTTAGATTGTGTCCTTACCTAGGGGACGGATATCCTAGACGAGTCGAATTTACGGTTAGCCGTAGCAACGTTAATCTAACCCCTAAGGAGGCAAGTGCCCTGCCTTTCTCTCGACCGCGAAATGCTAACACTTTATAGGCTAAGTTAATGCCGCCCTCTAGTACGCGTGAAGCCGCTTAGTTCTACACCGACGATTTTATAAAACGCGGTTGTAAATACAACTGCTTTAACATAAAGAGCTACACTTACTCGTATAGCCTTACGGTATAATCTGGCTATAAGATGGCTTATGTCGAAGGATAGCTAGATTGTTATTTAACTCGGTAATAAGGAAGCTGCGCTTAACTTAGGTAGCTAGTTTTAAATAGTATAGTACGCGATTTCGCCCATCGCCAACTATTTGTTAGTTTACGTTTCGCTAGTGCTATTAGACCTCTAGAGAACGGCGAGTTTATAAACATATGTTATTCCATTCTACGCTAATGTACTCGCCCCGGCGTAGGGATCGTAGGTTAGCTAAAGTCTATGCTCTCGTTTACTTATAGTTATAGCGCGTATTTAGCGGCGACTCTGTAACAATTATTAGCTTAACGTAAGACTGTTTTAAAACCGCGGCTCTACCTATTGCCTGCATATCTTAGTTTATATAGCATTAGCGAGGTTTTGAACACATAAACGTGCTATAAAGATATAATTGGATGGCCGTTGCTTAAGACGTGCCGCATTATAACGCTAAGACATTAGAGCCGGTCCGAGCTCGAAACGTATAGAGTACGTTACATTTCGTGCCGCATCTCACCTTAATCCTCCGCCTCTTCTCTACTAGTTTTATAAGTTAATTCCACCGGCTTATTATAATGTTCTCGGCGATAATAGATGCTATAGTTCTTATTACACTCCTCGAACGCCATCTTAATACACGATTTAGTTTCCTTTATAACACTACGAATACACCGATCGAAGGAGGAGAGTACGCTATTTTCGCTCTTAAAGACGAAGCCTATTACCGCAATGTCGCTATACGAATACCAAAGTTACCGCCTAGACTAATAACGTCGTTAAGAATCTAGTCTAAGATCGAGATCCGCCGTCGTATTAATGCCGCACAAATAAGCAGATTTTAACCTTTACTAGCTTACGATACTACCGCAGACAACGAGCTTAAACATCCCTTTATAGTTATTAGCTGGGCTTAAGGGAATCCTATTAAGTGGTCTAAGGATAGCCCTAAGCTTAAGGCCGACCGTTAAAACGTCCTTCGAGTAATTGCGAACGTGTGTCTCGACCTCCTCTAGGTATAGGAGTCTAGTATGTACGATAGAGATGTCCTCGATAATAAACTAACCCGGTTTGAAGGGAAGACAGCGCTCTAATAGATAATAAGTAAGATAGATCGTAAGATAGCCTGTGCTATAGCTAACAGCCTCCCTTACGGGACAATTTCAGAGTGCGAAAAACAAAAGAGCCTAATCCCCGATTATTGGATTCCTTAACTCGACAACGTACCTTATGTGTTGGTTTATAGCGATCTATCCGGCAACAACATTATCGTAAACAAGAACATAGACGTCACAAGGTACGAATAAGAACGAATAGGGCAAGGCTAGATTCTTTAACTATAACTGACATATTCTAGTATTATCGACCTTAGCTGGGCCGAGTCGATTCTACTTTAATTCGCTGCCGAGTTTCCGCGTATTCTCGTGCACGAGCCCATCCCGACTTAAGCTAGTTACTTATAGACGTAAAAAAACTTTGCCCAACTATAAAAAGACCGCGACTTCTATCTCTAGTATATTAAGGACCGGGCGGAGCGGGAAGGTAGTCTTATATTATCCTACTATAATGTTCTTTTACGAAAGGATGAAATAAACCGATACTAGTAGTATACGGCGGCTAGCCGTGCTAACGTATACTAAGCTATGTTATTATACGATTAGAATCCGATGTCTACGATTACCGGAGGACGCTAAAAGCTTAAGCTAGTCTTTAAGATAGCGTACCCGTAGCAGACAACGTATTAGAAAATTCGAAGTATATATTACACTAATACATAGTATTTAAGTAAGCGATAGCGGTTGCGCTCTTAGCCGAGTCTCGAATAGGCTATAGAAGGTTTTTGTACGAAAGCTAACGTATAATGCGTTAAGCTCCTGCTATTAGAAACTTGGCACCCCTTCTGTTATTAAGAAAGAAAGCCTACACGTATTAAAAGAACGTTATAAACATTTGGCTTACGTTAAGGGAGCCTCGTCGAGCTTAATTAAGTATTGTACTTCTCGCGAACCTATAGGGAAGAAAGAGAGCTTTTAGTCAGTCTACATTTTAACGCCGTTTTTGGTCTACCTTTTAATAAATGTAACGGGCTCTTCTACCGAATCTTATATTCTTTCCTTAGTTATTAAGTCACTAGGACAATCCTCATTCTGTCTTCTCTCTAACTAATCGCTACAAACTTATTGTACTATAGTGTTCGGCTATACAACATATTAGAAAAGCGGCTCCTTCTCCCCTATTACTAATGCTTATTACCTTATAGAAGGCTGGTAGTTAACTTAATCGCGGTAGCTGTGTTGCTCGCATCTAATACAATGCTAACATAAGTCTCTACTATCTTTAAAAGTAGCTACATATAACTCTCGTCGCTATACCGGTAGACGCTAGAGATAGGAGTTCCTTATAGTCTAACCTAGGGACTACTCTAGCATTATAACTCTCCGTGTTACTAGCTCTTCAAATGGCGTAAAGCTACTATAGAAATTACTCTTTTCCGCCTCTATAAAGCTCCGCCTCTTCCTAGCTATTCGGGACCTTATTACGACTAGTACGCATTAGGCTAGATAATAGAGAGAGAGCTAGGGAGTTTCTTTATCGTGGGAAATATGCATTTGTATAAGGGTAGCCTGTGCGTGGATTATAGTTAGCGGGCGTAGACATCTACTCCTTAGAACTTAATAGCCTAGTCCTTCGTTAATCACCTTTATAACGCTATCTCCTAGGTACGCGGGCCTTATCCTACTATTCGTAAATTACTATGCCGTCCCTAGCGAGCTAGTTCGAGGAACTCGTAGCGTAATAGAGGAGTTAAGAGTCTATAATAGCAGAGCTACAAAGTTATGCCTCTAATGATCTAAAGATTACTAGCATAACCGATAGTCTCCGGAAGCTAGACTATTTAACAGGCCTCGGCGCAATACGAAAAAGTGTCTAAGATACACTTCCTATACTAGAGGAAACCTACTAGCTCGAACGTATAAAAGAGAAAGTAGAAAAGCTGTAGAAGAACTTAGATCTTTTGCTCCGTCGACATATATGCGAGAGTGCCCGCTTAATAGCAAGTAAGGACGAGTATAACATACTAGTCGCACTTTTAGTTCTATAGGAAGGTTAAGAGAGTAAGATCTTTGCCGAGTAGAGCCTGGATCCTATTAGCCGATACGCGACTAGAGCGATATATACGGGTATTAAAGCGTTAAATGTAATAGAGACACTAATAGAATACACTCGATGCATATTAGCTGTCGTTTAAAGTGGGGTGGAATTTTCTGCCTATCGACTAACGCCTCCGCTTCCGCTATTAGGTAACGAGGGAGATAGCGAAATAGCACTTACGACGAGGCGAAGTTTCCGAAATCTTTTCCGTAGGAAATGAACATATAATAGCGATATGCTTAGTTAAGCGGCGTCTATAAGCAGCTCTATATGTAATATTAAGCAAAATTTCCGCTTGTAAAATGCACTAATTATTAAATAGTAACTAAGGCGGGCTACATTATTAGCTAGTTCGTATGTCGAACTTCTTCTAAGTCGCGCTTTAGATTAATTGTGAAAATTCACTCCCCAATTCTCTCGTTACTCCTCCTAGCTTTTTATATACCTGTAGAAGCTACTCTACCCCTATAAATTAAGCGCAACTATAGGTTGCTATTTATAGAGGTAGGGAAGAGGTGCTCCTACGCCGTCTCGTCGGAGAGCATTAAGACTTACTAAATAGGGATGCGTCCTCTAATATGAAATCGGGATAATTGTTAATCTGCGCTAAATCCTCGCTAGAGGCCTAAATAGGTAGGTTAGTCTAGCTATCGACGTCTAGATCGTAACGGCTTAGATTTATAAAAATGGTCGGCTTCTAATCCTTACCTATAATGTAGCGAAGGGTAGTAGTCGCGGTCTTCGCATTTAATCTAATAAGTAGTAGAAGTGACCTTTTAATCGCAGCTACATCTATAGATAGGTAGTAATAGTAGTAGGCCTTTAAGAAGATCTAGAAATCGGCCTTACGTTTAATGTTTCCTATTTCCTAGAAGAGGTGAACGACAGTACTAGTCTTGCTTCGTATAAGATCCTTCTCTTCGGGGAGCTTATGTCGTTACTTAATTTCTCCGTCGTACTAGACCTTTAGCTAAGGTGCAGATATAATATCGGGTTTAGGATGTAGACGATAGCTCGCGATAGATAATAAGAATAATTGCCTCGGTTATTAATAGAGGAAAGATTCGAAGCGGTGAAGCTTTCGTATAGCGTAGTAATAACACTAGTAAGTATGTTCTGTTATAGGCACTTGTTAATAATAGTATAGATTAATAGAGGTTAAGTATAAAGAGCTACATCTCTAAAAGCCCGACGCCCCGCATTAACTAACTAACGTTGTTAACAGGCGGTTTTAGGCTGCTTACACTATAACCTACTTTAGCGATATGCCGCTATCGCCCTATAATACACAGCCTCCTACTAAATCGCCGTGTATAAGCTACTAAAGTTTGTGGAGCAAATTAAAGGGCAGGTAAAGGAAGGTCGCTCGCTTCGATAGTTTAACTACCTCTAAATAACTAGATAGAAATCTAATATAGCGCTCCGTTCATCTTTATGGAATCTGCCCTATTCCGTCCTTATATAAGCGTCTTGTGCACTATAGCCGCGTAGTTCCTTAAATAATCCGTATGCTCTAGCTATTTATTACAACACTATAGGTGTGGACACCTAATGCGCTGCTTCGTATCGTAGTATTACAAGTGTTTTCGAAAGAAATGTCTCCTTAAGCTATCCCGGTCGCGAAATTGTTTCGTGCGCTTAGCGAGGGAGAGGCCGTTATTCCCTATATAGAAGACGCATTAGGTAGGTAGGCACTATATAGGAAACGGGTCTTGTTAGACCTTGTAGTCTTTAGCGTCCATTACGGTGTATAATTGTGCTTTACGTGTGTAATTAGAACGGGCCTTCTTCCTACGGTAGATCTTCTAATCTAGGTCTTCCTATCGCTTATATAGTGCTCTTACTGCCTCGATAGCTTCTACCCGTCGACTTTAGCTCGCGGCCGGTTCGATAGGCGTAAAGGTAAGCAGCGCCGCTAGGACCCGCCGCCTTTTACTACTAAGTGTGTACTAAGGCTCGGTCTCTAAAACCTGCCCTAACTGCTTAGCAACCCCAGCCTTAAGCTAATACAAGATGTCCTAAACTGGCTGCTCTTCCCGATATCTAGCTTTAATCTGTTTTAAGGTAGCCTTATATACTGCCCTCTTCGTTCGCAGATATTCGCATTGTACTTGTTAATACGCCTTATGCGCGGATGTTCCCTTCGAGCGCGTAATCGTCGTATAGTAAGCGCGCGCCTACTATGCTATACGATTACGAACTCTACGTCTTAATACGACCTCCGGATGTCGATCGGCCTAGATAAGCTAGTGCTTATCTAGTAACCGCGGCCGCTATAGGTCGATCGAACGGCTTATTCCACTAGCTGCTCGTATAATAGCCGTTTGCGGCGCGAGGCCTCGATAAGCGGCCTGTATGTCTTACGTAATATAATGCGAGAGGTAGTTGTACTAGAACACCGCCGATAAGGAGTGCTATAGGATAAGATTTCGCTAGGAGTCGCTAATGTGGCCTATAGCAAATTAGTAATACGCCTACGTCTTCGCTATAGCACGTTTCGCGGAAGACATACTACTACTGTCTAGAGCCTCGCTATAGCCGCGGCGAAAGTAGTATAGCTTAACCGGCACGTCGAAATTAGTAATCGTACCTAGCTAGTTTAATCGTTCGCGGAGCTAGCTCTCCGTTACCGCTTTCTACGACACCTCTATGCTATAGACTATACGCATCGTTCTTCGGAATAACGGTAGCTCGGCTTTCGACTACTTAATAGGAATCCGAAGTTCGCGTTTGCCTAGCGGGATACGTAGCGTAAATAGCTACTCCGGGCTAAAATTAGGTACCGCGAACGCATCGTCGGCGAATAGTAGGCTAAGAAGCACCGTCTATAGATAGAGGAGAAGGCACGGCTCGGAAGGAATGTTAGGCACTAGAAACGTGTTCCTACCGGGCTTATTAGCGTTAACGCCCTACTCCGAATTACATCGGTATCTAGCCTTACGCGTCCTTACTACCGAGATAACGCTTAGTATGCTTAAAGGTGAAATTAATCACAAGTCTTAGTCGGTCGCCCCCGGCGTAATCGGGGAGTAACGCGATCTTTAGGTCCTTATACTAGAGCCGGCGTAGTGCCCCTAGACGGTTTCCGGTAATGCCGGCTAGTTGGATTATTAACGCTAGCTACGCTCGGAGGAATTCGTGTTGTAACTCTATATTAGGCGACTCCTAAAGAGTCTTAAGCAGCTCGAATTCGTCCTCCGCCCGTATAATTAGTTTATCCTCCTTCGCGGTAGAAAGCTTAAACTCCTCTACGAGATTCTACCGTACCTTACGAGTTATTAGTAGAGAATACACTTCTAGGACTACTATACCCTAGTAATGTGCTACTTACCCTATATATCTCTACCTATACTGCGCGCGATATGTCGAAATAGCCCGTCTCTAGCTAGCGGACGAGCGTTAGGGTGTTCTAGTAGGTCTAGAGGGTCCGCGAGACGCGGATCCGTCCGCTCCCCTTACGTAGTATCTAGTAGAAGAAGTTATATAGATCTTAGATTCGGAAGGATCGAAGCGTCTCGGTGGAGTCCTTACTATATAAAGTGTAGAAGCTATACGTCTTTTTATTAGCCGATATAGCGGTATAATATAGAGCGAAGAGTAGTAAGTACTTGTTCTATAGCGTCCGGACCTATTCTTATAGCTCTATACTCTTCGGTATATAGATTTTTTTAGTACGTGCCGGATCGTAGTAATACTCTATTAGGCCCGTCGTAGTAGTTCCGCTATCGTAATCGCTCGAGGGCAAACCTATATCGTAGTCCGCGTCTATATCGTCTTAGTTATAGGCTATATTCCGAGCTAGAGGGAGGTAGTCGAAACGATAGGCGGCGAGAGTATAGGTACGACTAGGAGTACGTCGCCGGAGCGGTAAGCGGGGAAGGCGCGGGCGTAGATAATATAACGGTCGAGGGGCGTAGGCAGCACATCTTTATAGTGTCGCTCGACCGGTGTCGTATAGTCGACTCTAAAAAGAGGACGCGCCGTAGCGAGTTCTAGGGAGACGTACGGTCGCGGGCGCGGCCGAACGCGCTAGTGCCGAACGGGCGAGAGGATCTAGCCGGATTGCGCCTTAATTAGCACGTATTCGCGTCCCCGATCGGGCGCCGTTCTACCTTCGTCGCGCTATATCCTATAATATTTATTCCTAGAATTCTAGATAGTTCTCTAAGATCCTTAATTTTAAAGATCTTTCTAAATTCCTTCTTAAACTAGTTTATAAAGTTTATTAATAAGGTAGTAATTAGAATATTATTAATATATATTATAACTATAAGATTCTTTCTATAATAGAATATTAGATATAGGTTAACTTCTAATTAAACAAACCCTAGATCTTTAAGCTTTAAAATATAGAGCTAGTTCTAATCTCTAGTAGCTTACTTTAGCCTATATAAGCTTCTTAGGATTTTTAGGACTTAGCTAGAGGGAAGATCTACTCCTTTAGGTAGGGCTATAAAATTATCCTCTTAGAGGTAACTATTTATAAAAGTACTATTAATATCTATAAGGTAGAGTTCCTAGTCTTTCTTATAGACTATAGCTATAAATTTTCTTAAAGTTTTATATCTAATAGTTAGTATAAAGGTCTCCTTAAAGTTAATCCTATATTTCTATAAAAAGCCCCTTACTATAAGCCTTACTTTTAACTTATTAAGGGTACTACTTACTAATTTTTTTATAGTAAAGACCTATTTTAAGATTATAAGGTTTAATTATTTTAGAGTAATAGTTAGTTCCTAGGTTTAGTTATTTATAAGTAAATCTAGTTTTTTCTAAATTACTTCTTTCTATATTTCTCCCTATTCTTTATCTCCTACTACTTCCTTATAGGTAGCTAGAACTAGGATATTCTACTAGTATATAGTTTAGGTAGTAGTAGCTAAGAAAGTAAGTTTACTAAAGATATCTTATATTTCTAGGTCCTAGTCTAGCTTAGATATTATAGCTAAAAGGGTATATATAATATCTATAGCCCCTAAATCTATATCCTTTGGATTTTAATCCTTTACCTCTTTTTAGTTAGAATTCTCCTAAGAAACTCTTAGCCCTTTTAACTTAGTTTTAAAACCTTTTATATTACTTATAGCTTTTCTCTTTCTTTACTCTACCTAAGGTAGAGAATTAACTTAGTCCTTAATTTTCTAGAATTCCCCTATACCTACTAGGGGAGGAGGAATCTAAATAAATACTATAGGAGCTAACTTTTTAGGTATAGGTTCCTAGATTAGAATAGGTTTGGGTCTTAGGGCATTTACTAGCCTTCTAAGTAGTTTTCTCTATAGTATATTTAAGGAAAGATACTTAGATTAAAACTTTAAATCTAAATTACCTCTCCTCTTTTCCTTAATACTATATTTAAATACTATTTTATAGCCTTTATATCTAGATCCTAGAATAGCTAGGATCTTAATGTTCCTTTAATATATTCTATAAAAACTATATCCTTTCTCCTATTTATAAGTTTATTACTTCTTACCTAAGTAGGTTAGGACTTTAGATCTATATATATAATAGCTTAGTATCTCTAAACTCTAAGGTAATAGATAGTAGGCTTAATTCCTATAAATACTTCCTTAGGTAATAGCTTAAAGCCCTTAACTTTAGGACTATTTAGTAGCCTATTCCTAATTTTAAACTATACTACTAAGGCTTTAGGCTAGAACTTAATTAGCATTTCTAATTCTTTAATTATTACTCTTACTATATCTTTAGATATTTAGATAGATCTTTCTATAACTCTATTTTAAATAGAATTATATGTATCTATTATATTAAAATAGATTCCTAAATCCTTCTCCTACTATTTTAGTAGACTAATAAGTTTAGGTATATTATCTAATCTTATAGCTTTTAATTTTAAAGATGTTTTGCTTTTAGCTTTTAGCTTTTAGATTTTTAGAGTAGCTAGGGTATCCTCTCTATTAATAAGTAGGTATCCCTATTTTTTCCTTAAGAAGTTATTAACAATTTCTAGCTAGTATTAGTATTCTAATCTAGACTTTAGGAGAGGGCTATAGATATTTAGGAATATAAGTTTAAGTACTTAAGGTTTTCTCTTAGTAACTTTCTCCTTATATTTCTTTATCTTTATAAGAGTATAGACTCTATACTTTTCCTTATAGTCTTCTAAGAGTTAGATTAGATCTTTTAAGTCTATTATCTTATAGATATTCTTAAGGAGATTCTTTCTAAAATAGCTAAACCTTCTATACTATAGCTCTTACTAATTTAGTAACTCTCTTATAGTAAATCTAATTTCCTCCTTTTTATTCTTTTATAATAAAATAAGAGCCCTCTCCTAAAGGGACTCTAAAACTTCTAAAATAAATAGAATACTATTCTAGATTCTAGTCTAGATAATAGGAGTACTATCTCGTAATACTAGAGTAAACTAAGGTAGTTAAATACTATACTAATAACTAAACTAATTCTAAAAAATAAGGTTAACTTCTAAGTTAGGTATAAACAAAACTTTATTAAGTAGAATTTTCTTCCTATCCTAGCCTTCTATAACTACCTTTCCCTTATATATAGCTTATAGCTAACCTCCTCTAACTTTAATCTATTTCTTTCTTTAAAGTAGAATTATAGATCTAAAGAGTTATAGTTAGTTAGTTATATAGGATAAGATATAGGAGTCTAGTAGCTATTTAGAGGAGGTTAACTTACCTTTAGCCTCTAATAAAGAGTATATAATCTTATTAGTTTTATCCTTAAATTTTAGGGATAAGGTATTACTTAATAAGGTTAGGGAAGGTTCCCTAGATTATTATTTAGCTAGGTATACTTTTTTAGTAATCTTCCTTACTTTTCTAAGTTTAGAGATCTCTTTCTTAACTATCTCTCCTATTATCCTTTTAAATTCTTTAAGAGAATCTCTACTTCTATCTTCTTTCTTTAAGAAGGAGGAGTATTTCTTTCTAGAGGTTCTTCTCTATTTAGGCTTTAGAGGATCCCTAATTCTAAATAGAGATTTATTATAGAATCTAATTACTTTCTTTACCTTTTCTAGCTATAAATATTCCTATATAAAATATTGTTCGTTATCGAGAAAGTATATCCTTATCTTTTTAAAAGCTACTATTATAAAATCCTTCCTTTAATAGAGGTCTCTTACTTCTTAAGATTTAAGAATAAGGAGAATTTATTTATAGTTTCTAGTAAGTAATAGCTAGGCTATAATTATATACTTAGTTACTTTAAACTTAGATAGGAGTACTAAGAGAAGAATCCTAATTTTCCTCTTAGGTTCCTTTAAGTATAACTTCTTATTATTAACCTCTATAATTCTCTTTACTATTAAACTAATCTAACTCTAAGCTAATCTAACTATATTATCTTCTTCTATTCTAAAATTTATAAGCTATTATACTATTAATATAGTATATACTATTAATACCTTACTATATTTCTTCTAAAGGAAGAGCTATATTTTAGTAGCTATCTTTATATCTATTAATACTTAAA
Organism: Ramularia collo-cygni; assembly: GCF_900074925.1. NCBI lineage: Eukaryota > Fungi > Ascomycota > Dothideomycetes > Mycosphaerellales > Mycosphaerellaceae > Ramularia > Ramularia collo-cygni. The sequence goes on from NW_019716258.1 coordinate 771,893, forward strand.
TCTTATCTATATTATCTAAGCTAACTCTTAATCTTAGCTTATACCTATACTTAGTATTTTCCTTCTAAAAGTTTAGCTAGCTAGCTATTCTTATAATCCTAGTATCTAGATTAAGGAGTAATAAGTTATCTTAGCTAATTAACCCCTTAATATTATAGAAGATGCCTTTTCCTTCTAGGTTATCCCTCTATAGTTTAAACTATCTCTTCTAGTTCTCTCTTATTAGGATTAGGATCTTAATATAGGTCTAACTATCCTTCTCTTCCTTTATTTAGGTATAGAATTAGCTTAGTCCTACTAAGGCTTTTAGTAGTAAAGTAAAGGATATATATCTATTTTAAGGCTTTAAAATTAGAGGCCTCTACTCCTTTTAGCTATTAGATAATCCCTTAGTCCTAATAGTTAAATGTTCTAAACCTTTAGGAACTAATCTATCTTCTATATTTTCTTCTTATCTAACCTACTATTAAAACTCCTAGTAGTATAAGATAGGGTACTAGAAACTAGTATCCTTTCTATATTAGCTTTATAAGATAGGAGATACCTTTACTACTTTAAGGTTAAGGTCTTTTCCCTTTAGTAAACCTAGGCTTATAACCTATTAAATAACCTTTTCTAGGATATTAGTTAGAGGTTCGTAGAATTTTAGGGTAGAGTATAAGAGTAACTTAATCTTTAACTAGCTTACTATCTCTAATAGGTAGTACTTAAAAGTAGGAACTAAATATATTAATTTTATTAATTAATTCCTTAGAGAAGTATCTCTATTATTACGGAATAGTCCCGTAGGGACTTCCTATAGCGATAATCCTATATAGGAAAGACCGCTAAAGATAAGAGAGATAGGGAAGACCGTAGGACTAATGATACTATATAGGCGCGCGAGATTAGGATAGAGCGGGTAGAATAGGATCGCTAAGAGTACGACTAGGTTAGGTAATCTAGGTACTAAGCCGAGCGCTTCCTCCTCGACTACTTAGACTAATTAGACGCCCTACCTAAGCGCTTAGGGCGCTCGCGCTTAGACTACTTAGATAGCTTACCTTTATAGTTAGTATATATAGAAGCGATATAATCCTCTATAGAGAATATCGCGTATAACTTACTATTTTATCTTACTAATTAGAATATTAATACTCCTACTTTATTTTACTTTATAGACATTCTATAAGCTCTAACCCGATTCCGCCTAGCTTAGCCTTCTAGCTTAGCTAAGTAAGATTATCGAGATATTTATATCTTAATATCTATCTCCTAAAGTAAGATTTCTACCCTATATAGAGTTATATAACCTTATAGTTAATTAACTCTCTACTATACTAGATATATAGCTATTCTATAACTATACTTTCTAATAATTATAGTACTAACCCTAATACGAGTTATAAAGCCGACCTTACTCTACTCTTTACTACTATCGCTATAGTACCTCTAAGGACTAAAGAGTAGTACCTAGATCGCTACGCTAAAAGTATAGTCTTTAATAGATAACTACTCTACTACGCTATATAGTAGAATAATAATATTAGCGTAGAAATTATAGAGCTTATACTTCGCCGCTATTAATATAGCGTTAATTCTATCGAATAGGAAGATAATACCTTTATATATAAATACTAAAAGGTTACTAGATTAGGAAAAACCCTCTATAAAGTAGTAAAAGAAGGGTACGCTAAAGTTACTAAGCTATTACTTCGTAAGGGTACTAATATTATACTTAGTAACTCTCGCGGCGAACTAGCTATCTAAGTCGCTAGAACGCTAGGTAATATCGAAGTTATCTAGTTTCTTCGCGACGCTAAGTAAAGGTCTAATATAAACCTATATTAATTAGCTATTATCGTCGCCTATACTATATTAACCTATAATACGTTCGTCTATCTAACACTATAACTATTATCTTAAAGTAGGACGCCGTCTAATGTTATTATTATATATTATTATTACTTAAGATATATCTAGATGTTTAACCCTAGAACTCTTAGAATTATAAGATCTAAAGGCTTAGAGGCTAATAGACTAGTAGAAATGCTATAGAAAGGGATATAATATTAACGTAGAAGCGTACATTTTATAGTTTTAAGAGTTCTAAATTAGCGTCTAGAATTAAAATAACCTATTCCTAAGATATAAGCTTATAAAAGAAATAAGGAGTAGTTTAARAATTACGCTACTAGTAGGAGTACTAGTTCCTTTAAATAATTACGGTATAGCTAACAATTAACTCTAATAGGAGCCGAGGGGTCGCTAGAACCTTAGGGGGTAGGTAGGCGACTATATTACGTGTCGTAAGCGCTATAGCTAAGTGTCGTAGGCGTAGTAGAACCTTTAGAAGACGAAGAAAAGTAGTCGTATTTAACATTGTTATATAGAAGTGTCTTCGTACTTACGAGGCAGACTACCTGCCTCTAGAAATATGCTCTCCTAGAGTAAAGCTATGTTCTTCTAGGTGTCCTTAAGAGCTCTAATATATGCCGTATTACTCCGAACCACACCTTCGGCTCTATTAAAATCGATCCTATAACGAAGTGCTTAGTAGTAGGAACTTAGTATAGGTCTACTAGTAAGTTACCGTATATACTATGCGCCTCTCCTATAGCGTAGGAGAGAGGCTATAGAGGAAGAACTTTTGCTCGGAGTAGCCCTCGACCCTGTAGCGGAACGGCATTAGGTAGGAGCTAATGCATTCCTTATAGTTGCTCTTAAGCTTTAAAGTATTATGTTGGCAGTTGGTATTTGTTGAAAACGGGCAGTAGTATAGCCYATCAGCGCGCGGTCCTTTGCTATGTAGTGGAAACTTTCTGTAGCGGTCTTCACCACCTCTTTTACTCGCATCTCCCCTCTTTAAAAGTCTTACCCCTCTAAATCCTCCATCTTCTTCTTCTTCACCTGCAGATATCCCTCGACAGCGCTCAAAACCCCTTTCCTCTCCCCCAACATCCCATCAATACCGCCCAACCCCATTACCTCATAAAATGTTTCTCCGTCCCCCCCACTACCCCCCTCGAACCCTTTCGTCTGTGGCCCAGCTCCGTAACTAGGCTGCATCCAAACCAGGTCTGCCTGCCTATCATGCGGAATCTGCACGCTCCGATGTTCCGGTTCTGGGAAATCTTTCGGCAACGGGTTGTTCTCACCGTAATGTTGGGGTAGCACATCATCAGGAACGAGGAGTGGGCCCACGGCGTAGAATCCCGTCATCTGTCTGAGTATTTGTTCCATWGTCCAGGAGGGGAGATGGAGTTGTTTCACCGGCAAGATTCCCGAGTAGGCGTTTACTGGCGTGAAGAGGTCTACGAAGAGGGCGAATTTTGTGAGGGAGGTGTTGTGTTGTTCTGCGATGGAGTCGGGGGTTGAGGTGCTGGAGTTTGCTTGGATGTAATAGGGTTGGATAGTTGTGGATACGGAGTCGGATGCCGGGACGAGATGTTTGCTTTTTGTTTTGGCGCCAAAGTGGGTTTGTATCGTCGAATATGTGGGCATTGTAGAGTCGCGGGGAATGGGACAGTACCCGATCAGGCCGTCGTAGGCGGCATCTTTGTCGCCTAGTTTTAACGGAAAGCGATAATCTTCCACACTGTGGACTTGTTTCGTCGCATCTCCAAAAGCATGAGACGCGTATGGTGGCGTGGCTAACTCGAGGCTCCAGCCCGCGTAGGTGAATGCAATCGGTCGACCCAGGACAGCAGGCAAAGCATCTGCGTAGCTTCCAGGCGCGTGTGGTAGATTACCCACGGCTTCCTCAATCATGCTGTAAACTTCCACGAGATAATCTCGCTGCGCAAGATGAGACATCAAAGATGCCATTTGTGGATTCGAGACGGGTTTGGGAGCAAATGGTCGCAGCCGAATACCTGCACCGCCTGTCTTACTTCCGAGTGCGTATTCTGCGGCGAAGTCGCCAGTCGCATGGAACAACTGGAGGGATTTGTCCATGTAATTGATGACGAGTAGACAGATGATGGGATTTTCCCACTCGCTGCAGGGTCTCCATGTAGAGCCCTGACGCATGAGATAATGAGCGTTCCACCGCGCATCTTGATTGATTCGGGGTGGAATTTGAAAGAACTCGCAGCGCCCAGCTTCTTGATCAAGGACGGTATTTGGGCGAAAGTGTCCTTCACTATCAGGACCTAGGGGCTCACAGAACATGTACTCGCTTGTGATGGGATCAATACCATGATTGACCATGTCCTCTGGAGCACGATGGGCCGGGTCCAAGCATGGTACTACCTGTCCAAATTTGTCTACAATGGACAACTTTGAGAATCGAGCTTGCCCGTGAGTGACCGGCTTGAAAGCAGAGAACTCGGTCAATGGACCTCCGTTCAGTTCCGAGAAAGGAGTTCGTCCAGTTGCAGTGCCCATCAAGGCCATGACTTCCTCAGTAAATCCAAGATCGGCCACGGGAGCTTCAGATCCAGCGGCTGTGGAAGGCTTTTGTCCTTGCTCGCGCTTGAGAGGCTTCAGATGCAATCCTGCTTGTAGCGTTGCCAAATGATCATTGAACCCAGTCATGGCCGACGACATAAAGAGCAGGTTGGAAAGCACGTTCCACATATCATCAGCTTTGAACGCTGGATCAAGATCATTGGGGTTGACAGCATCCAAAAGCCTTTGGATCATCGACCTGATCTGTGAAGCTACGTTTGGGAGCACGAAACTTCTGCCAGAGAYGATGTGCAAATCATCTTTTGCTTTGGGGTCCTTGGACAAGTCAATCCCTGATTTGATGCTATAGCGTATGCGCTTCTCTTTGCCCGAAGGTYCGAATGTCCAGCTAGTGAATGGGATGTGGTAGTACTCCAGCTCCCACTCCACGTATATTGGAAAAAACGCCTGTGTCAGCCATATATCATGCACATTGTGGTAGTGAGATGTAATTCGTCCAAAGTCTAGTCCACTGTTCAAGCACATCCACTCTAGGAAGAGGTCTTTAAAGACATGCTCAATGTCAGGATTCCCGGATTCTTTGACGGCGTTTTCCAACTTTTGGGTGACATCGTGATTGTTTGGTAAGTGCTGCAACCTTTTCCTCAAATCCCACGGGTCATAAGAATCGGTCTTCAACCAATCCATGCCCGTGTTACCGAACTTGTCACTACTGTATTGGATCCCCTTGACGAAAGTCCCATAATCAGCAAGGTCACGATTCGGGGGATTAGAGTTTCGAGATATTTCGTCCCAGACTTGGGGGAATGTGTTATGCTCAAGTACATCACGAGTAGCCAGAGGAGGGATCCCACCAAGCTGCAGTCGTCGAAGAGCGCTTACCACGGCTCTCATCATCGGAGTCCAGTCCAGTCCCAGTCCCAGTCTCCCTCTCATTTCGTCATATTGAGGCACAAGGTAGAGATGTGCCCTATGGCCTAGTCTCTCGTTCGGTTCGTCAAAGGTGCTCACTATTTGGTAGTTGCGACGATCGAAATACTCATCAAATTCCCATTGGTAGCCACGCAATCTCGAGATTGCAGCGGCGATAGATTTGTCCGTGTACATCGCATCCAAGGCCTCCTCGATCAAGGGATGTCTCCCATCGTCCCAATACACAGCCTTCTCAAGCAATTTTTGATATCCGCTGATGTATGCGAGATCACTCGATATTTTTGCCTCATCGACGTCGTCATACTGCCATGCATATCGGCGAGGCACGGGATTTTCCATATCGCGCCCCTTTCTAGACATGCGCTTAAAACGAACATGGACATCGTCGTCCCAGTCGGTTGGCCAGCCAGTGGGGAGTCCAGCGAAAGCAACCACGGGGTCTTTTTGCATGTAGAAAGATGGCGCAATGCCAGCCTCAAGATTTGCTGCTTTGGCTTCTGCTGCGAGACTTTGTGGAGATTGTGTGTTTACGGTAAGATTGATAGCTTTGATCCTGTCCACTAGTGCCTGCCTCGACGTTTGTATACCTTGCACGGTTTCGCTGGATAGAGTAGTGGCAGCAGCCTTCAAAGAAAGACCCTTCCAGTAGAGACAGAAGAGTAGATGCTGAAGATGCGTCTTTTCGCGCTCGAGCTGATCCAACAATGCTTGGGTGTTGTTGAGACCTGCCAAAGCCCTGAGAGTTTGACTGGAAGGTAGGGCTTGTTTGGTGTTAGCTGTCGCCGCTGTATCGCGTCTGAGATGCCACACAGTGCCATTCTTGGCCGGCTTGAAGTTGTGCGTGTCGAGCAATTCCGCAGCTTCGAGTTGTGAGTCCACATCGTCTGACGGCCGAACAAGATAACATTGCACTTTCTTGATCAACGCGAATGCGGCCTTTTGATTCTCCCCGTTGGTCAGATTGTCGGCAGCGGCTCGCATCAGTGCAATAAGTGCATCTATTGATGTTGCACCGACAGCAACTGGGCTGGATTCGCGCAGAGCTGTCATTGCAATCTCAGCAGGCCACTTTCCAATTTCGGGTGCTTTTTCTTTGTCATACTCGACATGATAGAGTGCTCCATGACAAATTGTGAAAGCCTGTGCCGGACCATCGCCAGTCTTTTTCCATTTGCAAAGCTTCAAGTTCCGAATATCCTCGGGGTGGTTTTCATCATTCGAGCCAGGTTTCTGCAACTGCATCTTGAAAGTCGACAGGAGGTCTTTGTCGGAGACGAACTGGCCAATCTTTCCAAAACTCTGCATTGGGTCTTGAGGTCCCTGTGTTGCGCTTACACGTCCGTAGTAACCCATCAAGAAATACGAGACGGTTGCCGAGCCGACGTCATGCATGTCGTCGTGCAGGCTAAAGACGCCGGCGTGGTGCGGTTGGTAATCTGCAAATAATGGATTTGAGGCACCAACGACAGTGAGAGGGACCTGTCTTTTGACATCTTTATCGGCTATGCCGAGCCCTTGTCCACCCTCACGGACCGCACCAAGGAAGGCATTACCTTGCTGATGAAGAGGACGACTTCCATCGAGAAATGGCGTGAATTCGTTTTCCACGTCTTCAAAAATGGYGAATTGGTCGTGAGAGCGAAGCAAATCAGACTCCACGATGAACACTCTTGTCGAAGCGTCGGTGCCTCCCGGGCTAGTCGCAACTCCTGGGCTAGTCGCAATACTGGACAGCTGTCGCACTATGATCCACCGATTAGGCACAGCGATATACTGTGCTGATGTCTGGTCAGAGTCTTTGACAGAGGGTTGCGTAGGTAGAATCGACTGCGTAAGGTCTGTTTGACGCCCTGCTCCAGAGGCCGTTGCTACAAATCCAGCACGAAACGGGCGAGGAATGCACCAAGAGAGATATACACCAAAGCGGTCTGTTCTTAGCTCACCAGTAACAAGATCGTAAAGTCGCGGATTTATTGTCGAGGGAGTAGACAAACTTAGATCCAATGGGGGTACCACATCGTGTCGAGGTGTGCTGCTCGCAGAAGCAAAGTTTCCATACYCTGGTTTAGACAAAGGAGCCACGCGTGACTGGCCTTCGAAGATGGCCTTGTTGAATACGAAAGCATCGAGCTTGACCGGTACACAGATTGCCTTGATATCGTCTTCTTCAGGCAGGTCGGCATCGTCGAGTGGAGGCGCTGGATCTGGCATGTTGGACTTGAAATAAATCTCTTCAGCTTGTTGTTTTCGTCAATGATTGAGAGTTACGAAAAGGTGGTGAACGAGCAAGGTGCGAAGTCATCGCAGTGCACAGCGATACGTGGGTACAATCAATCGCGATCACCTCCCTGGCCCAGGCCTGCGGGCTCACTCGTGGGGAAGCATGGAACCTAGATCAATTGGTTGGTACATGCACGTGGCGTTTGCTCAGCTTGTGCCAGCGACGCCACTCCATGCAAGCAATGTTCGCCTATACTTACCATAGCGGCTCGCTTATATCTCCAGAGCAGCTCAGTCAAAAGACAGCCCCAGCTTCTGCATTGCTCGGAAACACCATTCTATAGCTTTCTTCAGGACAACGACACAGAATCAGCTGCAATAATGGCGTACGCTATCACACTGTCGCCGATTGAGCCAGGCAGTCTTCAGTAAGTTGCAGTGCTTCACATGATGACTTTTAGATAGACTAATGGTCCTGCAAGGGTGTATTCGAACATCAAGCCGACATTGAACCCTGGCAATTATGAAATCAACATCAAGCAGGACTTCGGGAGCAAGAAGTTGCACTCATCCAGGGCTTTCGAGGTCGTCGGCCCAGCGCAGTCACTTGGGCCTTCAGATATCCACAGCTACTACCCACTCGCTGGCACCTCTGAGCATGCGAATATCTTGCCACACATTTCTTTTCGAAACCCCTTTCTTCCATGGGCAAGGCCATCGTTCGCCGCGGATCCCAGTCCGCAACGAAGAACACCCTGGCTGGGACTTGTCAGCTTCGAAATGGCGGAGTTGCAATTGCAACCAAGCCACATACAGAGTCTTGCACGTGTGGCCACTTCTCGCACGGCCAGAATCGGCACGAATAGTGCGAAGCCAAAGGCAGACCCATTGGCATTGTCTTCAACTGGAGCTTTGAGTCTCACTTTCGCCGAGCTTATGGACCTTAAAGCCTCCGGAGGGATGCAAGTGGCACTAAAAGGTGCAGCCATGGACGAGAACGAAAGCGATGCATTATTACGAACGATCCTTCTGACAAGAGAAGTTGCTGTGACCCTGTTTGGAGATCACGATGGTGCGGCAACATCCTGGAGCAGTCCTGCTGAGGGGAAACCACCGAATGTTGAGCGTTATGCACATCTTGCCCACCTTAGACATGTCAACACCACAGGGTCGAGAGACGCCGCTTCGTCAGACGTAGTCCAGGRGACCGTGAGCACCCTAGTCTGCCACCGTACGGGATCAACCAAGCTGGATGCTCCTCGCAAGATGGTGGTCCATGTTATCTCACTAGATGCTCTGGATGAGCTTCATTTAAATTCGGGTCCAGATGCGTTTACTCTAATCAGCCTCCATAGCTGGACATATTGGTGTGTTCCAGAATCCCATGCTCGCTTCCAAGACACCATGAAGGAATTAGCCAAGAACATACTGCCACTCACCTACAGCCCAAAGCAAATCCTAGAAGTGCTTGGGACCCCTGGCGGCGGGGATAGGGATTGGCTTGATGCGCGAATCAAAAGTGGCTACACTATTATCCGATCTATAGTGCAGACTGGAGAATCTACAATGGGGATTGTACGAGGCTGCTTTTCTCCGTACAGGCCCACAAATCGTAGTCGGGGGCCAAGCAATGACGGGTATAGTCTGCAAATCCTCGATCGAGAGGCCGGTATCATGGACTTGACATATAGCATGGCTTGGAATCTCGGTCGTACCTTGGCTTTGGCAGATCAGGCGTTGGCCCAGGYACTGGTGCGCATCCGCGCAGAGATGCACAAGTCGGCCCTTACTCAGGCGAAAAAAGAAGTCGATACTGCGTTCATGTCCAAGGCAGATCTTGTGCATCAAATGAACAAAGTGGCATCAGAGATATCCGAAGCTGTCAAGACAATGAAGGACATGGCCCTTAATGGTCGCTGGAGATCTGCGAGTGGGCTCGTAGCCATGTCTCTTCGTCAGGAAGTGTCTTGGTTCAGCGAAATTATGCGCTCGAAATTTGACCAGAACCTAAAGAGCTTTGCGGGACAGCTGCGAGATCATCATCAGGCTGATATGCACACCATTTCCCAATGGGTTCTGAGCACACTCAGACTTCAGGATATCCCTCCATATTATCTTATCCCTGACCTGCGTATGCTTCCGCACGAGTCTGTTCGGACCTTTTACATTGATGATACCTGGACCGACGCTGTTCTTGATGGGGCCCTCAGCGTAGGCAATCATTATGATGATGACGATATCGCTCGAACAGTCATCAAAAAGGAGCTCAACATCATGCTTGCCTCGGAGAAGCGGATAGCGCGATGGGGCATGCTCATTCGTAGCGAACAGATGAGCGAGAATCAGGAGCTGATTGTGTCGATTCGCGGTGCAAAGGAGACCTTCCTCTCTAGTACGAAGCTTGGGAATGAAATGCGGCTGATTTTGTGCTCCAAGTATGTTGAGGATCCTGACTTCAGCTCGGGAAGCGACAAGGCGATTGTTTTGTCCCAACCTCCGCATCAACAACGATTCTCCTTGGCCACTTTGACAGATGCGAAGGTAGAGTCCGCAATTTTTGGTCTCGAGTCTTCGGAGGCGAATTTGCAGGAAAAGTACAAACATTGGCCTGCAACCTGGAACAACACCGATGGCACTCGTAGTGGTAGCTGTGCCGGAAAGACTGACTTGCCACCCATTTACAACTGGAAGACCCGTAGCCTGATACCAGACCACTTATCTAAAGCCTGCTCAACGGTACTGCATTCACAGATGCCCGGGTCCGACTTGCTGAATGCTGAGTCTGACGGACAAATCGGTTCCGCAGCGTTGGCATTGCAGCTCAATGACAATGTTTTTGATCTGGTAATCAGCGCAACTTCTTGTGTAAACTCCGCGCCTAACCAAGCCGCCACGCCAACAAGATCAATTCCCATACCAGCAGAACGAAACAGAGACCACAATGGTGGCTCTGTACTACCCAAGCCAGAACCGGTGGCAGCGCCGGTTGTGCATCGAGTACCTACAGATCCAAAGCCCGTAGTTGCAAGAGCTGGGCCGCTTGGAGCTGCAGCACAGACGATCATCATGAAAGACGCCATYAACGCATCTGGTATCGTCAATGCTTCTGTCTGGCCGGTTCTCACACCTCACAAGGCAATCCCGTCATCGCACCCCTCCGCCCTGGACCTTGTGTTTGCACTGCCACTGAATGGGGGCAACAAATTCACGTCGGCCTTCCAGATGGTTCTGACGATCCCAACCGGTCCCGGAGAGACTGATCTCTTCATGCAAGCGTCAGATGCCCCTCGTGTGAGGCTCCTGTCGAAATCCGTGAGCTGGAAGGCCAGCGTAGTCGTGCCCGATCTGCAGAAACGAGATTCCCTACGCCTCGTAATATCCACCCATGACTCGCCGTCTGAGGCATCAGGAGTAGTGCGCGAGCTCGACGACCACCCAAGCTTTGTGCTCAGTCCTGTCGCGAACATTACAGGCCGCGGTATTGTGACCATTGCGTGTTCGTACGATGCACGAATGCTTGGAAACAACCCTTGGGAATACTACGGAGGTCACGATACTTTCACCGTCGTCAAGGAAGCTGTTGCCCAGGGTGAGGCGTGGCCTTGAATTGTGTTGGATGCGGGCAAGGATAGAATATTTTATTTGTCACGTGTCAGACAGTTCTCTGCCAAGATCAAGCTTGTCTACTTGAAATCTCCGGAGCTTCGTCGCCTCAACTTGCCATTTTGTGCGTTCAAGTCAGGCGATGTGATGGTCTCGCAGGCACACATGAACGGGCGCTGCTAGTGCTGCCGTTTCGCTTGACCTCTCATTCCATTCGCTCTGCTAGTAACGTGGATTGATTGTGGCGAACTGAATGTGAGTCTGACGCGGGATTCTGCAACACATGGTCACGCCACAAATGTCCCTTCAGCTAGCCACCTGCGAGCTCATGGCGTCGGCTTGCATTAACATTGCGCATGGCCACGTCGTCTTGCTCTTTGTACAGGCGTGTCCACAGAACTACCTCTTTCGCATCTCTTGAGCACGATATCTGCTCCCCATGACGAGGCAAGGAGAAAAAACGATTGGCAGCAAGTAATATCTCCTGGAAAGCAGACATGCCGGACACTTTTGTCGTCGACACCTATCAGGTAAGCTGATATGCAAGAACGTGCTGCACTGTGCATTCTCCATTGACACCGCCTGGCCGCAGGTGAACGTTGGGGCTGGAGACTGCTCTGTACACATTCTGGCCAAAAACCCAGGAGCCACTGACGATGTTCGAGGCGAAGTCATTCATGCTGTACTAATGGATGGAGGCGAAATAACGAATTCGCAGCACTACATCAGCCAGACTCTGACTGACATAGGTGCGAGATACACAAATACATCCACCATAGTTGGTGTTCCCCTACAATTTCATTCACTGGTGATCACACACTGGGATCGAGATCATTGGAGGGGTATGATCGATCTACTACAACGTGACTTAGCATCGCAGTACACGGTAGCCGCGGACGCCGTGTTTGAATTGTACGACGCCTGGAAACAAGACAAAGAGAGCAAGCCAGAGGATATGCCTCCTAAGCCCGTGGACCTGAAGAAAATCCAGTCCAACTATCTCAAATATGGCCGAAATGGGGAGCTACAGACGACGCTCTACTGTCCGGTCTGGGAATCGTCACAGTCGCAAAATTTTGTGCCCGGGGCTGAACGGGGCAAAGAACCAGAAACTCCCGAAGACGAGAAATACAACGGTGCTCCTCAGGGCAAGCCTCATTGGGATGTCCAGCTCGAGTATCGTACAAATACAGTGTCTATAAACGCGGGAAGTTTTCCCGCTGGTCCCAGTCGCATGTCGGCGAGGCGGGACATGTATGTGCCAGCTTGCAGGGTTGTTTATGACGCTATCAACCTCATCGGGCGTGAGATATTCACATCCAAGATTTTTGCAGGTGACAATGCCGACAGAGCTTCTCCTTGGACCAGTGTCAAGACTCTTTCGTCACTTCTAAAAGCACATGGTGCAGTTCCTGGTCAGCCAGGGATGTATTGTGTGGCGGCAGCACGACAAGTCATCGGTCGTCCTAACACTGCGATAGACAAGTTTGACAACGCTTCTCCGGATGCGTCCATCAAGTTCGATAACAGCGAGAATAACAAGACAAACGCGATGTCTCTTGCTTTCATCATAGCTTGGCCACCCATCAAGATTGGAGCGAAGCCACGTGTATCGCTGTACACTGGAGGGGATGCAGAAGGATACGTCGAAACAAGACTTTTGCCTTTCTTGGAAGAGGTCAATACTGTATCCGTTCTCAAGGCCGGACATCATGGCTCTGAGATGACACTGCAGCCAATCTTCATCAAGAGAATGAACCCAGGTAAAATCGTCTTTTCCTCCGGAAAAACCAACAAGCATCCCCGTAAGTCGAGCCCAATGTTCAATGATATGATCACTGTGTGCTTTGGGCGCTGAAGACTATGACAGACTGGACGAGGTTGGCACTGTTAGCCCTACACTACAATCAGCAGATCTACAAGCAACAGCGAGGCCCAGAGGCGTTTTTTTGGAGCACATGCTATCCGTACTGGACAATTATTCCCCCCAAAAATCCCAACGCAGAAGATCCTGAGATGGCACAAATTGAGGCAATGTCGGACCGATTCAATCCTTCTGCATTCTACAATAAGCCATTCCGTGATGTTCTGACTAGCTGGTACCAGGAGTATCGCACACTTCTCGGCGATGAGCCCGTTCCTGCTGCATCGCCAGATATCCTAGCGGAGTATGACCAGATCATGATCAAGCATGGGTACGAAAAGGGCGCCATATTCGAAAATGGGAGGGTAATCAAAAGGAAGGCTTTGCAGGAGCTTCTGCCCTTCTTCATRCGCTTGTTCGGGACCCTGTGGCAAGCCATGTCCGATGTTACATTCACAGATCTTGCCGATAATTCAGTCGACGCTTCTGGCAATTACCTGGATGGCTCATCTCGTCTGTCGCAATTATGGATCAAGCATCGGGACGACATTAGTGACGGAACTATCCTCATCTTTCGACTCGGTGTGTGGTTGAGCCCCAGAAGGACGACGAGGGTGTACAGAGACAAACGCGAAAACAGTGTCGATGAGATTGAATGGCATCCGAGGGGACAGAGTAGAGCTGGCAGATTATACAATCCGAGCAAGGTTCCTATGGAGGAGAACCATGTAGTCGAATCGAAATCATCGAATACATCACATAAGAGACAGAAGACCGAGGCGGAGGTGGAAGAGGAGAAAATGGAGGGAGAGGACAATTTGGAAGAAGCTCCAAGTGGCGCGACGGGGGGAGCCCGAACTGGAATGCTTTTCGTGCCGATGCGCGTGAACGCTACACCTATGGTTGGTGCGAGCGCCTTCGACGCGAGCACAGCTACGACGACGTCAACAGTCAGTTTCCTTGCTGCGTCCCACTATCGGTCTACGAATGGCACTCTTCTTCTGTCGACAGATGACCCGCTGGACGAGTTCCTGGCCGCTCTAGCCCCTTCCTTTGTTGGCCTTGACAAAGATCTGACAGTCTCGCCAGGTCAAACACCAACAGTCACCCTATCCAAAACCACTGGCTTCAGTCGCTGGCTATCCGAATCCATTGGAGCGACAGCCATCCACCTGTCCCTGTTGATTACCAGTCATAGATCTGATAGTACTGGTAGTCGGAACGATGCGAATATTGTACATTGGACCGTGTCTCTGAATCTGGCTAAGAACGATCAATCGAACGGTGCGATTGCCCTCACATTCTCCTCCATGGCATCACATCTGGCCAAGACGCTGAACTTCACCCCTGACACTGCAAGTGGGACTATTGGTGACACTGGATACTCTGTTGGACTCGGAGCTCTCGTACTGGCCCTTGAGCAGCAGCCTTCGGCTTCTATCGGTCTCGGCCATCTCTGCACCTTCCTCGACCTACCTCTAGGTTGGATRGTATCTGCACTTGACAAGGTCACCCTGCGAGTGACCCAGGATGCCGATGCTTCGCAAACTGCTGTCCTACGTCGACTTGCATCGAACGCCATCTGGATCCGACCAGACCAGAACTATAGCACGATCATTCGACTTCATCTGCGTGAAGTCGGCGGATCACGTGTGGAACCCTGGATCATGGAACATCTCCCTGACATTCAAATTTCGGATATCAGAGTCATAGCTTACAAGGATGCGCGACGTTTGTTTGCTCAATCGGATTCATCACACGTATACAAGGTGGAATCCRGCATAACATACACGGCCAAGATCGGGCTTGGAAATTCGAGCGCGCAAGATTTTTCGGCCTCGATCCGATGTGGCACTACCGGACTCGATGTGTCTCTGCGGTGGGATGGCACAGCGGATCCAATCGTCGACATGCTTACTTGGGTTAATAAAAGGACACAGGGCATGGTCGATAGCTCGGTTCTCGATTCTTTCGTCAATGATCTTGTTTCTAAGAATCCATTGAAGCTGAGGCAATTCTCCCTGCAAATCGGCCAAGACAAATCTTTGCAGCAGCTTCGCTTCGAATTCGAAATTCATCTCGATCTTGGGGCTCCCAAGAACAGCCAGGTTCCTCTCCTGGTCAGCTTTACATGGTCTCCGCTGCAAACCAGCTTCAGAGCTGAGATCTGGCCTCACGATATGCTACCCAAGTATCTGTTTCCCATCAGGCAAGTGCCCGCTGATTATCCCGCCCCATGGATATGGCCGACGTATGATCCGCTGAGAGTCAGGGCGCCGACATGTGCCACCCCGATAGACCATTTCTCGCTCAAATATCTCCGACCTCGCCATGGCAATGAATCGAGCGACAGTGAAACCATTGACAGTCAGCAAATTCCGGCATGGCTTCCCACTGAAATATACGACGCTGTGCTTGAGATCAGCGACAAGCACACAATAATGTCTGCGCAGGTCTTTTGTGATGAGCCTGGAAGCGCAGACGCTGTGCCTGCGATAGCATTGGAATCCTTGAATCTGTTCGCCGAATTTCGTAGAGCGCAAGGTCCCGATCCGGCTGGGTTCAATTTACACTTGGAGGGACGGGTGACCCTACATGCACGCGAGAGTGTTACCACGCCCAGCTACTCTTATGGGCCAGCGAGTCTTTCTGTCCGACTGGATCACGCTGCGAAGACTACGACTGCTCCAGAAAACTGGACTTTATCTGCTTCGGCAGACGATCTTGCACTTGCCGCACTATATTCCTTGTTTCCTAAAGGGGGTCAGCAAGACGCTGTCATGAATATACTGGAACACCTATACATTCCTCACATGTCCATCATCTATCAGTACAACAAAGGAGTAGCCTCATCTCTCATGCTCAGTGGATCGATCCTCGTGGGAGACGTGGAGCTGGATCTCGAATATCGGCACGACAGTAAAGGATGGATCTTTGAAGCAGTGCTGGGCGAGGCCAAGAAGGCTTTGATTTTGGGTAAATCCACGACCGCACCAACTTTGGGTTCTATTCTGGGTGACATTTCACCAGAGATTGCCCAGTACCTGCCGGATCTCGTCACCAACATCCCCATTGAGCTCAAGCAGGACCTCCACGTTGGGCTGGTGTGTAAGTCCGGAAAAGGGACGACCGTTGGTGCGGTGGAAGACCCCGGCTCTCTTGTCATGGGGTTTGTAGTCGAGATGGACTCTCTCCAGGTCACTGTGGCCACGATCCAGCAGTACAGCACGAATCCGGACAAAGCCCAGGCATCAACAGAAACCCAGATGATGAGCACGAAGCGAGTTGTGAAGCTCACTCTAGATGAGTTCCATTTCAAAGATGTTGGAATGCTRGGACAGCTGACGCAGCCGTTCGAAGCCATCGATCTTGTATGGTCAAGTGCTGACATGAGTCAGGCAGACGTGGAATTGTTGAATAAGGATATCCTACAAGATACGAAGCTATTCCCACGCAAGAAGGAGCCACTTCGCCATAAGAGCACGGCCTCTGCTGAAGGTCAAGGGCTGAGCAATGCACCCGTCATCACTGCTGGATGTCATCTGATGGTCACTGCCATAAGAGCTGGTGCAGTCGTTGTGCTGCTGGACTACCCGTTTGGCTCGACAAATGTCCCCACGCCTCAACTACCTGCACCAGTCAACGGCAGCACTGCAGCGCCACCAGTAAAGACACCAACGCTTGAAGGAGGTGGGGAGGAAGTTTCAACATCTGTGTCAGAACAGCGCGATGCTCTCACCATTACAACTCTCGGATTGGCTCTTGCCGATAGAGTGCTATCGATCACACTAACAGCAAAGCTCGCCTTTGGTCCGCTGGCACTGGGGCTTATAGACTTTGTTCTGCACGTCGACTACACCCAGGCCAGACACCTCCGTGACATTAGCAACCTGCACCTCTCAGCAAGCATAGGCGGCATCGAAGTTGAATACAAGAAGGCGCCTGTGATTCTCGCCGGCCTCTTTCGCCATATCGTTAAGAACGACATGGACTTATACACTGGTGGTATCAATCTTGGAATTACACCCTACAACTTTTTAGCTGCAGGCATGTACGGAGACGCCAAGGGTCCCCCTCCGGCTCGTAAACAGTTCAAGACAATGTTCGTTTTTGCAAAATTAAATGGCCCATTGATTGAGCTGGAATTTGCCGAGATTAATGGAATCTGTGGTGGCTTTGGGTACAACTCCAATCTTCGCTTCCCGGAGATCTCGCAATTGGGACAATTCCCACTGCTGACGACTTCAGACAACAGCGCCAAAGATCCCCTAGAAGAACTCAACGCGTTGACAGACTCATCGCAGGGTTGGATTCAACCACAAGATGGAGCTTTGTGGCTTGCAGCCGGCCTGGAGATTAAAGCCTTCCAGGTAGTTGATATTTCAGCACTAGTCGCCATCAATCTCGGAGAGTCCGTTACACTTGGCGTATTTGCAGAAGCAGTAGCGAAGCTGCCGAAGGGCGTCCCTGATGAACAGATTCTGCTGTTCGTTGACTTTCTCTTTACAGCGCAAATCAACTTTACCAAGGGAACACTCATCGTTGGCGGCGAGCTTGCACCGCGATCCTTCATCTTGCATCCATCTTGCCACCTCACTGGCGGAATGGCTCTGGCATATTGGTTTCCGAACTCGGGTCATCCAGGTGATTGGGTTTTCACAATCGGGGGATACCATCCACAGTACAAAAAGCCATCCCACTATCCTGATGCCTCTCGCTTGGGAATATCTTGGCGGTACGATGACCATTTGTACATTTCCGGAGGAGCATACTTTGCGCTTACGCCAAGACTGTGCATGGCCGGAATTAGACTACAGGCACATTTTGAGATGGATTCTCTCACCGCGTATCTCGAGGCCCACGCCGACTTTCTTGTAAACTTTGAGCCATTTCAGTTCCAGGGGGACATTGGGGTCTCAGTGCATGTGTCATACGACATTGACTACCTCTTTGGACATGATACCATTACTGGAGATATCAGCGCCAATGTCAAGATACACGGGCCCCCTGTGGGTGGAACAGTTTACATTGACCTGCATATATTCGATGTGTCGGTTGAGTTTGGTAAGGCCTATCAGCCACAGCCTGCACGATCTCTGGATCAGTTCTGGTCCACGATTTGTCAAGGAAAAGACGAGGACAAGGAGCACATTTTCTCTGTTGAATCAGGGTTGGTGTCGCAACCGCAGAATTTCCCAGGCGGGAATGCAGCTGCCACATCCAACCCTTGGGTCGTTCGTGGTGACTTATTTCACTTTCATATCACATTTCGGGGCGCGGCTTCTTCTATCCAGTATGGTACACAGAGTGCGGTTCAAGGACAGCCAGTCCATGCCAAGTTGTGTAAGCAAACGGGGAACAATCTACCAAGTAGTGGTAATGTCTCCATCYGCCGGAAAGATAGCCCTGATATTCTCAACTTTACGATGGAAGTGGAGAAAAAGCAGCTTCCAGTCGCTTTATGGGGAGAGTGTGAGTTTAGATCTTCATGCCATGCCATTCCATCCATGAATTTCGCTAACCAGTTACAAWCAGACTCTTTCGAGTCCGACCCAGACTTACCTCTGCCAGGGCGTCAAGCAGCACTCACAAAAGATGAGCCCTCGACAATCGAACACATCATGGGCGTGGCGTTGCGGCCACCGAAAGCCTCACCTTCAGATGATCGCATCCCTCCCCTCAATCTCGCAGATGCCTCAAAGGTCGACCTTCTGACCGACAAAAACAACCCGCCTCAAATCCCCATTTCACAGCTCGATCCAGCACTGCCTCTCCCCTTCGACACAGCAGAAGAGGCTCGTTTGGCGTGGAACAATCCGAACTTGCGCATTTCTAAAGATAATCTAGTCGGGATGTTCGCTTCCCTTGTGGAAAACACAGGTGGTGGTCGAGAAGCGGCAGAATTCAGGTCTATTTCTACGTCTCCGCCAAGGGAACTTTTCAAAGAGTGGAAGGATTTAATTGCGAATGCACCTGATACGAAGATCAATATAGACCTGGCTGATGATGGAGTTGAACTGGAATCACCCATGGTGCCAGACTTGGAAGTCGACATGGCGAGAACTGCTGATCCAAAGTTGTGGTATTCTGGGCTTCCATGGGGTGCATAGCTGCTACGGGAGGGCGAGGGCTAGGTTTCCAAGTCTTACTGCGAGCGTTGTCTAGTGTGTCTGCCTGCTGGAGAACGATCGATGTAAATAAACCATGGGTATGTACTTTAGCACAACGAAGCATTATAACTATTGTCCCGTCATTTATCACGTTCTATCGAAATTTATGTTCCGAGCGCGTGTACATGTAGCTTGAGACTCCCCTACACCAACGCGGTGAATATATTACGGCGCTGTTATGTAGAGTAGATTACTTCTAGTGTACTTCTCCACAGATTTTGCGGAGGCTGGGCTCTTAGAAGTGGCATCTACATCTCGCCATCATGTGCTGTAATCGAGCGGAGAGACAGTGACTTTTGGTTTTGGAAAATCTATGCATTCGACATGAGCTTTTGACACGATACTCCATCAAGTCTGAGGAGGCCAAACTACAAGCCGCAAGATCTCGAGACTTATACCAAATCTGAGCCTCTACTACGATCAATATCAGAACTATTGTCTCACAGTGACAAGCCATCCGCTGTGAAAGTTATGCGTTACTATCTCTTGAGACATTCCCAGATCTTGGACGCTAGGGTCATAAAACATGACGCCTCGGAAACCAGTGAAAGTGGCCAAAATCATATAGAAATGGGTATGACTTTGACGTAATAGTGTGCAATTTGCAGATCTAAGAGTTTTCATCAGCGTTGAGCATCAGAATAGGTATGTTTTTCGAAAACTGAGCTTTCGAAAGGGACAATAAGCACCGGAACCCGGGTGTAAAGAATTGGATATGTCTCAAGATGACAGGCGAATGCTTCCTCGCCTACGCAGAATGCTCGCCTATGTGGTGATCATCATGTCGGTTCTCGTTCATCGTCGCTCCCAACTCCATGAAATGTTCAAACAAATAATAACATTATTCACATCAAAGCACACCATGAAGATCGGCGCAGACAAGCTTACGAACACCATGGAAATTCCACTGAGTCCTCCATCCACACCGCCCGGACCATCTCCAATCTTTGTTTTCGATGCCATGCGCACAAGATCGCATCTCTTCTTCCGCTATCTCTCGACCTACACGAGACTCAATCCTATCTACCATCCATACCTGAACGCCGCAATCCTAGGCGAAGAGCGCTGGGCTAAACCGGCAGAATGTTGCGAGGAAAGGAAGAAAGAAA
This sequence comes from Ramularia collo-cygni, assembly GCF_900074925.1. NCBI lineage: Eukaryota > Fungi > Ascomycota > Dothideomycetes > Mycosphaerellales > Mycosphaerellaceae > Ramularia > Ramularia collo-cygni. Next base: position 792,184 of record NW_019716258.1, read on the forward strand.
TATGGGAAGGCATAAAACCTATGCTCACTAGCGCTACATTTGACAGTTCGAACGAAGAACTGAGGTGGCGTGTTGAAGAGGGTTAACATGGAGTACATCTCTYTCGCCGTCACTACATTGTACGCTAATGCTAAAAATGACAGGGGTGGATCCCGCTCATTAACGACCATGTTCCTAATCTGCTGCGAGAGGATGTCCTCTACGGCTTACACCGGAACATCATAACGATGGAAGAAGCTGGCAGGTCTAATCCCACGCACATCCCGGACTCCATTTACTCTACATTAACACCTGTCATTCTAATTCGTCACCCGATCCTGCAGACTGACTCCTCCTTTCGCGTTCTCTCGTAGTATGGATTTAAGAACGCCCTAACGGATGAGGATTTTGAACTCCACTAATCTACTCGCTCGACGAGGCTCCTCTTTAATCTCTTTAGTGCTCAGGATCGAAGACCTATAGTTGTCGATAGAGAAGATGTGGTTTATCGAACTAAAGATGTGACTGAGGCTTTGTGCAAGAGTTTAGGAATGAGACTGGACCTAGAAGGCTTTAGTAATGTGTGGGAGAGGACGCTAGAAGAGGACATTCTAAAGCACCTATTAGTAAGAGGATTTACGAACACTCTTCATTCCTCTACTAGGATCGAGAGGCCGGAAGGTGGTAAAGTAAGCATAATAGCTATTTTAAAGAGTAATGGCGAAGCTGATTATATTATCCCAGCCTAAATCGCCAAATCTTAAGGTAATAGTTAAGAAGTGGACATAGAGATATAGCAATGTAACTGCTATTAGGTTGAAGAAGGTAGTGGAGGCGAACATAGCGGATTATAAATATCTGTTAAAGTTTAAGGTTTAATAATTAATCTTATAAGGGTAGTCCTACCGCTAGATCTATACAGAAGAGTTCAGAAACGATAAGTCTACATATAAGTCTTTTAGCCGGGTTGGCTATTCTTATTAAGGCACTGCCGTTGTGGAGCCCTAAGCGGGTTTAAGAATACCCGCTTCTCGTTCTAACAGTACGAAGAACTCTACCTTTTATAGTAGTCGCCTATTTATCGTTCTTATAACCTACCTATTAAACGAGCTGCTACTTGTGCGAAGGAGCGCGTTTTTATTAAAAGCCCGCCGAAGTGTTTAAGATTGCGATGCGAGCTTTTAAATGTGAATAAAATTAATCTCTCGTGCGTTTAGGTATTCCTTAGCACGCAGGATTTCTCTCTAATAGTAGGGCGTTTATTCGTCGTATAGAGAGGAGAGATAGCAAAGGGGAAACATTCTAGTTGCGTTAGAACGCTAGTATTAATACCTGCCCTAGCCGGTTTCGTTAACCTCCGCGGGGAAGCTAGAGGGCCCTACTACTAACATTAGTACTACACCGCCCTCTAGCATCCCCAACCGTCTCGATTAGGCTAATATACTAAACCGTATCGTTGCTAAGGCTTCTTAAAAGGTGTTGTTTATGTCTTCGCTATGCCTACGCTACTAGACGAGAGCTAAGAGGCTATTAATATCTCGTCGCGTTGCCCTTCTTTACTACTATCTTTACTACCGCGTAATAAGGGCCCTTAGCGACTATCTTTACTACTAGATACGCCTTAGCCGGACTCTCTAGGCTATATACCCCCTCCTTCTACTTAGCCGGTGTTACGGAGGTTATAGCGCTCTATATCGCGTAGGCCTAAAGCGTAGGCTATAATTAACGCGATAAAGCTACGGTTAAAACGTTAGAAGTTAATGGATTTTAAGAAGGAGCCGGAGCCGGTGCTAGATAAAGATAAAGATAAGGAACTAGACGTTCGAGTGTTAGCTATAGAGGCAATAGTAAGGCTAAGTAATATTACGGAGGGCTCTAAGCGCTCTTAGYAGTTATTRTTCGTAACTCTAGTRCCCTTAATTAAGCGCGGAGGCACGGTRGAACTAGAATCCTTCTATTATAAGTAYACTAAGGCGGAGTTAGYAGAGTTTCGAGAGCGTAACCGAGAATAGAGGGATAAGGAAGAGGCTAGGATTAAACGAGAGCGTAAGGAAGTAGAACTATAGCGACATCGTAAACTATAGGCGGATAAGTAGAAGGAAYAGTAGCGYATATTAGCTAAGCGCGCGAATGTAGYRTATTAAGCTACGAAGGTTATTAACGCCGCCGTAGCTCTATCGAAGAAGCGGAAGAAGGGTAAAGGTAAGGAGCCTATTATTATCGYRGAGCCGGTTATTATCGCTAGTCCGTTAAACTAGYRAGTGTTAGAAGYAGAGCCTTTAGCGGAGCTACCGCTAAGTAGACGTACCGTRTCGATATTACGCTCTAAGTACTCGTCGCCGCCCTCGGAGCTATAGCCGTTCGAGTATCGAGTAAGCCTATATTATAAGAAGGGCCGTAAGYAAGAAGATAAAACTTAGAGGCTTAGAAGCGACGAGGAYAGCGCTAGTAATATATCGGACTAGATTAACTTAGCTATTCGAATAATAAGAGGTGTRTTCGTAAGCGCTAAGTTAACTRCTTCTTACTATRYATTRYTAGTCTATACTTAGGCYAAATAGACGTAGAAGGGTACTAGTAGTTAGTATTATATTATAAGGGAACTAAGCCTATTCTATATAGCGAACAAAAAGGACCTCCGTATAGGTGTAGAAGTTAAATTAGACGCTAGTRTTGCTCCTACACTAATAGTAAGAACGGCTACTATAATCTACCTTAGACGATTACTAGAAGCTTAAGCAGCCCTACGTGCTAGTAGTAACTTCTTAGAGGCTATTA